>NC_134306.1:192034-297034 GCF_949628215.1 Phalacrocorax aristotelis | reverse complement strand
AGATTTAAAATTGTTATTTAAAAACCAAACAAACAAAATCCCCCCAAAACAACAGGGAAAATAGAGGGGGAAATATAAAGACAATTTTAAAAAATATTATTTAACAGATAATTAAAAAATAACCCACAGAAAACCGCCAAAAACCAGGGAGAACAGAGGAGACACATAAAGAGGGCTCGTCCGGGATTTGAACCCGGGACCTCTCGCACCCAAAGCGAGAATCATACCCCTAGACCAACGAGCCGCGCTGGGAGCGGCGCTCCCGGGGTGGCTGTCGGTGCTCGGAGCGCGTCCGCCCCCGCCCCGGTCCCGGCCACCCCCGGCTGCCACCCGCGGCTCCGCCCGGTCCCGCCACGGAGGAAAATAATGGTGCTTTTGGGGAGAAAAATAAAGAAAAAGGCAAATTAAAAAAATCTAGGAGGCCCCAGCGAGATTTGAACTCGCGACCCCTGGTTTACAAGACCAGTGCTCTAACCCCTGAGCTATGGAGCCGGCACGAGAAGGACCACGACCGTGATGGTCACCAGGGGGGAACCCCGAAAGTGGCCGCATTGCCCCCAATCTCCATCCCCCCCCCCCCCCAAACCCTGTCCGGGGCCGCTAAACACGAGGAGAAACAGCAGCTGCGAGGAGCATGGCACGGCCAGAAACCACTGGTGCCTCCTACACCCCTACAGCACCAAAAGTTGGGGTTCAGCCCCGCCGCTGAACCACTACGAGAGTCGGGGTTCAGCCCTTGGCACCTCCAGCATCGCTTCTGTTTTTTTGGCGGGAGGTTTGGCCGAAGCACAGGCAAAGCTCGGCGTTGGCTGCCGGAATAACCCAGGCGGTGACGCCTGTTCCTCCCCTCTAAGGTTGTCTGAAGGCAAATGTTGGCTCAGACTTTGGCTTTTTATTGCAGCCCTGATTTGCAGAAGACGCAAATGTTGGGTTTGTGTTTAACATAAAGAGATGCATTAAAAAAAAAAACCCCACCCCAATATAGATATACACACACCTTCACTTAAAGTCTTCCTTTAGACTTAAATTCCAAGCAGGACAAGCCTTCAAACCACAACTCTGATGTTCTCAAACCCCTTAGAGGTTGGGAATAATAAACAGGAGATGACGAGTGCAGGTAGCACCTTCACATTTTATTTCCAGCACGTGGGCAAGGAACAACCTGGGAGGTTTCAAATCCACTCGGGTGATGTTTGGTTTTTCGCATCCCGTCATTTGCAGAAATAGCATTTCTCACGTGCAAACAAGACAAACACCAAGTCATGACATAAGAGATACCGTGTCTCCCGCTAATGGCTTTCTTATTCTTGGGAGTTTTGCTTATTTATGCAATTTTTACAGTGGCAAAACGTCACCAATGGATGGAGCTTAGAAAATTCAGGCATTTTGCTCACCTGCTCATGGCTTGACCTTTGTAAGAGTTGCTGCAGCTTTAAATAATGTAGATTTAAAGCCAAACTTATTTTAAAAAAACCAACCAACCAAACAAAAAAATGTAGACTCTAAGGGTCGGAAACAACCCACCAGCTGAAAATAGAGATGTTTGTGCCTAAGCCAGTCACCCCCAGCTCTTTTTATGACTAATGATATCTTAAATTCAGCTGATCCTGCCTTAATACATCGCATAAGGGATGGATTGTGCTTCACCTCCAGGAGCTCCTATCCAAATCTCCGTTATGTGGGAGGGAGCTGAAGGCTCCGCACAGAGAAAGCCTTCAACAGTGCATGGGGAGAGACACCTGTAAACCTGGGGAAAAAGCACCTCTTCACCGAGTTAGCCACATACGGGTGTTTTTTTATGGATTCATTCCACCTCTGGTCCATTTGGGTTCCGACGTCACCCTTTGCGCAAGTCTAAGGTGGCCTCTGATAGGCCGCGTGTCTTCACAACCAAGGGCACAGGCCGGTGGAAGCAGCTGAAGGTGTTCGGGGCGACCACCCGCCTACGCACGCAGGATCTGCGTGCTTTAGGAGAGGACTACGGCGGTGTCATTTTATTCTGCTGCCGTGACATGGATTTCCTGCAGAGGAGGTGTTTCAAAACCCTAAAACGGAGGAAACGCACTTTTCCAACCCATAATTTCTTGGCGTTGGCGTTGACTGGGGTTTTGCTGGTAGGTTGGAGCACATATGAAGATCAGCTATGCATGGAAGTGTCTTTCTCATCTTAGAAGTGGCCAGGAAATGTTGTTCTTGATTAAAAAAAAAATTTAAAAAGCTTTTCCCCTCCCCCATATCTCCTAAAGTGGTTTAACATGTTTTCTAGAAAAGGCTAAAAAGCCAACCAACAATGCCTAAAACCAGAAACCATATTTTTTTTCACCACTTCAGGCAGCAATACACTTATTATTTTTCAAAGGCTGCTTTGTTTTGGCAAAAGCAACGGTGAACAAAGCAACGGTGAACAAAGCAAGCCGTGTGTTAAACATTTGCTGTCTTGGCAAAGAATGAGGATTTCCAGAAAAAAAAAGACAAGAGAAGACAAAGGTAACCAGGTGATTTTGCTGAGAAATGAGCGGCAAAGAGAGCCTGAGGAAATATAACACTCAGCACCCGAAGTCTGCATTACTACGGGCAAAGCAGGACAACTTTGAGGGGTTATTTTGAAAACAACATCTCCTACGCAGGGGGGACCTCAGGAGGAGTTACATAGGTGTCGTGGTTCAGCCCAGCTCCATTTAGGAGCACCAAAATTCAGAACCATGGGGCTTGCTCACATCCAATAGGACAAACGCACCCGAGCAACATTAACATTTGTTGCTACACACACACACACTAAAAATAAATTTTAAAAAAAAGCACCTTTTAGCCTTTTCCAGAGTAGCAGCAATACCTCCCTCCTGCCCAGAGGAGCCGTGGGCAGAGAACCGAAGCACAGAGCACTTACACGAGCTGATGCAAAAGGTGACCAAAAACCCACGGCATCTCTTCAACCCCAGCTTGACTCCAAGACAGGTCAGATCTTGGTGGCCGTGTGGTTTAGATCACCTGAGACAGCTCAGACCACCAGCTCAACATCACAAAAATAGCCTTTGGAGCACAATTATTAGCCCAGATTTTAGAAGCACCAGCTGGAATAAGTAACCAGGCACCTACCCTTCATTGGGGACCTTTATTCCCAGTAGGAGCAAGAGGGAAAAAGCCAGAACCTCCAGCTGAGACCCTTGTAACCACTCACGTAGCCCAGCAGGAGGGTGTGAGCCCCCTCACTGAGCATCCTGATGCTTTGAAAGCCATTCACTCCCCAGGAGCAGTTAATAAGCCTATTTATCTCCTCATGAATCTTGTAGGAGCGAAGGCACCTGTGACCAAGGCAGGATTTCCACAGTGGTGGTGACACAGAGGTGACCACCAGGTGACCATCACTTGGCACAGAGGTGGTGACTACGGTTTGTTGGGAGCAACAGCATAATAAACCGGTGGAAACTCCCCATTAAATGCGCTTCAGGAGGAGCAAAACTTTCTAATTTAATTTGACTCAATCAAACAGAAAGTAGCTTTGCCTCTTCTGGCTTTGGATGGATGTCCAAAGTGCTCTGCTCGGTGTCACTCCCTTCACCTTTCCCACCGGACATTTACCCACTAAACATTTCATTTTTAAGTCATTGGCACTTCCGAAGAGGTGGAAGGTCCACTCCAAAACTTCCCACTAGCTCTAATATAGATCCTTAGACCCACACAAGAAAAGAAAAAAATACCCATCCTTTATCAGACTTGGAGCCACAAACTACGAGCGGTTTCCTTCTCGCTGAAGAGGCGAGCTGGTTCCGACACGGGTTTAAGATGATGACCACAACCTTCCTGGGGTTTGCGGATGATTTCAAGAGCTGTTCTCTGTTCTAAGCTGGTCTGAAGACCCTCCTGGTGGTGTTTTCCCCTGACTACCTGGTTACCCATCTACCAGCCATCTGCCTGTACCAACAAACCAGGCCGCGTGGCTGATTTGAGAGTCTCCTGTGCTCATTGCCACTGTCCAGGCACCACCCAGCGAAGACCATGGAGACAGGTCCTCAGCGAAGCCCACGCGAAGTCTCAGGGGCACAGTTTGATGTAGGTAACGGTGGAACAGACCGAAAAGAGAGGGAACACTTTCTCCTGGAAGGCGACGTTGAAGGTGAAGATGTGCTGCATGTTGTCGGCGTTGTAGAAGGAGACTTCTTCCCCTTCGTAATCCAGGTACACCCTGACCTTATTGAGTTTCTGGCTGAGACACAGCGGGGTGCGTTGGGGCGAGGTGACCGCCCAGTAGCGACCTCCGTTTTGCTGCACCGCCCAGATCCCTTCTTCGGGGGAAAACTGCGTCAGACCTTTCCTCCTGACGGACTCCTTGGCCACCCCGAAGGCCCAACCGTCCGAGGCTCCCACCTCCACTTCCCAGTAATGTCTCCCTGACTTGAAGCCCGTGGTAGCCAACACCCGCGAGTTTGTGTCGAATCTCTTGGGGTTGTCGGGCAGCTCCTGTTTCCTACAGCCCATCCTCACGCTCTTGAGGTCTGCAGAGAGGATGAGGAGGTGGTTTGCCGAATCGGGGTCCAGGGTCAGGTCCTCTGTTGATGACAGCAATGACAGTGATAGTAACTCAATAAGAATTTTAACAATTAAAAACCCAAGCTGGGGATGTTTTTATCAGTTGCTGAACCACATCCCAACCCCAATAACTGCTCCCCTTCGGCTCCCTGGACAGTCTGTGGTGAAGGAAAGCCAAGTTCAGACATTGGCTTTGCTTTGAGGTTCTTGAGATGCCTCCTCTCACCATTGACTCTGCAGGAAGCCTGGAGGCTTGGGGCTAATTTTAAAAGGAGGTATTTTAGTCGCTAACAAATATGCTGCTTCTCTCTACCAGCAGAAAGGGACATGCTACGTGTGTGAGAAGCTTGGAGGTGGGTGTGGAAGGTCCCATTAAAGGTATGGGGTGAGCATCTACCTCAACTTTTTACATCCTCACTAGGGGTTAAGCCCCACCAGCTGAGGGCGAAGGACAACACAGCGAAGCAAATCATGGCGAATGAGGACCAAGATTTGGTTCAGGATGTCCTAGAGGGAGACCTACAACTGCGTTGTAGTCTTGGCTCTTTGATCAGATCACGATCCTTCAGCAACACCACCAGCACCCCTCAAACCCTGACCGGGGGGGGGCCTCATCTGTCCTTCCACACTGACACTCCAATTCCCTTCGTGGGAGGGCAAAACTCCTGCTGCTGCTAAGAAATGGGGTAATGACAACACAGGGCCATTAGGAGCAAAGAACCTGATAAAACCACATGCAGATGATTAGCCATGATATCCAGTAAAAATGGACCTTAGATCGAGACTTTTTTTTTCCAAAGAAATTGATAATTTTTGTTCTTTTTGTTTCTGGCTCATCTAACGTACAACGCACTAGATGGGCTGTGCCCACCCCTCAGATCATAAATTGCTGGGTACCTGTCCCCAAACTACCCAATGATGACAGGTCCTCTTGGAAAGCCATGACCTAAGGGCATCTTTACACACCAGATCACACCTGGACAGCCCAAAAGAAACATGCGTGTAGATGAAGTTTGATACTAACATCTTTTCCCCTTCCAAAAATCAGGCTCAAAGGAAACAGCGAGCATGTTGGTGACCTCAAATTGTGGTTGTAGTCAGCAAAGTTGCCATGAATGAATGAGACCCTTTGGGGGAATCTAAGTTGGGACCTTTGGAGCTGAAACGTGTTGGATGCCGCACCAGAGTTTATTTAGCTAAAGGTCTTTATGCTTTTTCAAAATCCCTAGAGTTGGGCCTGAATATTGCATATGGAGTCCAAAAAGACCCATGATGGGATTGAGAGCTTCACAGGGCTTGGAAAGGTGATAGCAACCACAGGAAAGGGTTCTTTTTATCCTTCAAAACTTAAGCACCAGGTTCCATCCCAAAACAGGGAGATTGGCCTTAAAATAACATCTTCTGCATTTTGCACTATTATATCAGACCAAGAGATAGGTGCTTTTAAAATGACCATTAGCAAAAGTTAGGGGAAATGGATCGGATCAGCAAATTTCCTTGATGCCAGTCTTTTTAAAAGGTGTTTTCCTTCCTTCCTCTTGCATCTCCAGCTGCTGGAGTCATTAGGATTTGGGTTTGAGATTCAACTCAGCTGCAGGGGCTGCGAATGATGATTTGTCTTGATTTTAAAAAAAAACCCAAAAAGTCTCCAGGAGCTCAGGCATCATATAAAAAAAAAACAAAACAAAACAAAAAACCAAGAGTATTCAAAGCTCTTGGAAAAGATGAACTAAAGCAGTCGGAGGAGTGGGATTCAACGACTGCTACAAGGTTTTGGCTTGTCCCTTCTTCACCCCCTGGTCCCCCAGCTCTCTGCAGCATAAGCTGTGGCCCAATCTGCTTCCAGAGGGTTTTCTGGTGTAACGGACCAGCGGACTTGTACCTCTACACATGCACACACACCACCATGGACATGCAGTGAGGGTTGTTTTGCCATTTTGCTTTTAAACGGTGGTCATCAGCCTTTCTTCTTTTGCTTTGCCAACCCCTTGGCATTACCCAGAGGTGTCTGGGGATGTCCGTTAGCAGAATCTGGACCCTCTAAGCTGGATGGTCCTTGGAAAGGATCCAAGCCAAGGCTTGGCCTCCTCGGCCTTCCCCAAGGGGTTTGCAAGCCCCATGCTGAAGAGCACCACCTTAAAAGCAAGAATAAGCTTTCTTTTCAAAAAGAGGGCTTTGTTTTGCTGGGGTAACTCTGGCTGC
Source organism: Phalacrocorax aristotelis (assembly GCF_949628215.1). Lineage (NCBI taxonomy): Eukaryota > Metazoa > Chordata > Aves > Suliformes > Phalacrocoracidae > Phalacrocorax > Phalacrocorax aristotelis. The sequence goes on along the minus strand of NC_134306.1, from coordinate 290,305 downwards.
TCTGGGCATGGCTATGCAACCTCCACATCAAGGGAGCTGGAGGATGGGGGCAGATGTTAAAGGTATCTGCCCCTGCGTTGCACCCGCCGCTGTGCAAGGTCAGAGGGATCAGGTTGGTGTCAAAACCACTGCAGAGCCCATCGCTGTGGTTTCCCGGCTCGCTGGCGTTCCCCTGTCCTCACCGCCGCTGGTGAAGCAAAGCAGAGGCTCACCCACCATTGAAAGAGTTAATCTGGGCTGGTTTCGCCAATTGAAATTCATGACCATTCACGTGAACCCTCTTTTTTGCCAACCCAGGAGAGCTGGCGAGCAAGTCTTCTCCCGCACGGCGTGCTCTGACAGCAAACCACCTGCCCACAGCCACGATTTCAACAGCTTTCAGCAAAATTTAAGTCATCTGACTTTGCACTGGAGCAGATTATGGAGCACTCACACCCTCCACCCCAAACCCTGGTGGAAACAGGAGCCCAACCACGGGCCACAGAGCAAGTCTGGCCGACTTAAAGCAGGTTGGAAGTGGCTTGAAAGGGTATGAATCCATTTTGGGGGTTCACATATCTTTTTTTTCTGTTCCGCACTGTGGTTTTAAGTGTAAACAGGCAGAAAGGACCTAGCTTAGCTGTCAGATCCCCGGCGTCAGCTAGAAAAATCGTCTTTTGACTCTCGAACTGAGCAGGCTGGATCTGGAAATCATCGAGAGAGAAGAAATTAAAAAAAAAAAGAGAAATCTAGAGTGCCTTTTTTCTTTTTTCCCCCTCTCTTTGGCTTTGCAAAACCAGCTTTGCAAATTACAACCACAATTTAAAGTCTTTGCTCCAGGGCACTACGTCTTAAATATTTTCCTTTTACCTTTTTCACCTCTTCCCAGTTCATCTTGCAGGTTTTCTGAAAAGAAGAGACAGGCAAGTAAATGGCAACACCGAGAGAGCCAGAAGGAACCGCAGAAATCTCCTTTATGGGGACGTTTACACCCACATCACATCGCCAAAGCGCCGTCTTTGCCGACGTGGGACTCGACAGGCAGCAAGAGCCGAGGCTGGAGCAACCCCAGCTCCCACCAGCTTGTGTATTGGGGACAAGCGACAGGGGGAATGGCTGCTGAATATTTTTTAATTTTTAGGAAAAAAAAAAAAGGAGAGATATTTCAAAAAAGCTTCTTGACAGGAAGAGAATGCGGGATTTATTTAAGCCTTATTTATCATGCCCTGCCATTTTTTGTTCTCCTCATTATGAGTGTCAAACTTGTAGTGCAATACTTTTAAGTCTAATATTGCTCCAGTTTGCGTTTAGGGATTTTTCTCGTCCAGATCTGCTTTCTGGTTCTTCCTTCCTTTCCAAATCCCTCAGCACCGCCTCGTGGCTTTGCTGCGTTGCTGCAAGGGGGTTGGTTTTGAAATGCAAAGCTTGGCTATCCCGGCCAAAAACTACTCGACACGTGAAAACTGCAGGCTTTATTGCGCTAAAATCGATGTGCCAGGTTTAGAGTTTTTCCCTCTTTAAAAAAATCCTGCCTCTCCTTCACTGGCAGCCTGGCAGGGTGAGTCTCCTCCTGCTCCTGCACATCTCCAGGAGGCCTTTCCAACATAATTTACTCTCCTATTTTGGTACTGCTGGCCAGGCACGTACTAAGGGACCTCAAGACATCCGCAGCATCCCCAGCACTCCCCATCCCTTTCCCCTGACGCCTGTTAAAGGCCAGGCCTATTTTAAACACCCTGGTTTCATTTCCACGTACCTCTGAATTTCTTTAAGACTTTCTCAAGGACAACGGTCTTAAGGGAGAAATTGCAGATGTGCATTTTCATATCCGTGCATACCGGCACAGGCTTATGGCACTTCACATCATCACTTCTGCAAAGGAAAAAGTAAAAAAAAAAAAAACAATAAGAAAATCATTGCTATTTCCCCTGTTTCTTTTTCATTTGCAGCTGGCCTCGTGCAATGCTCCCAGCCCATCCCACCGGCAGTCGGTCCAAGTCCTCAACATCACATTGCGAGGGTCACGCATGAATTTCAACCTGCCTGGGCTGAGGACACCAGGATTTACATGTCAACATTGGAAACCCCCCTCAACTGGTTGTTGGAAAGGGTGTCCGTGCTGGGTTGCCCCCACTCAGCTGCTCCTGTTGCAGCTTAGATTTCATTTTCAGGGCTTAAGTGGTGCCTAAACCATTGCCCTAGGTGAATTGTATATCAGGCAAATAAGATCACTTGGGGTTTCTGGTCTCACTTGACCTTTGAAGAAACCACTTGGTAGGAAAAGGCTTTGCGATAACGCTAAGTTTTCCAAGAAGCTGGAAGAGACCCAGGGCTTGTGCCGAGTAGGAGGCAAACTCTTTCTGGCCCTCTGGCATCTGGACTGCAAACACTGACCTTTAAACAGTGCTGGTAGGGGGGAAAAAGCATGAAAGAAGGGGAGAAGCAGCACTCCATACCTGCTTATGATGTTCATTACATCCTAGAAAGGAAAAAGAGAGACTGAGTGAAATCCGTGTGCAACGTGTGCTACGTCTCCCCTGGCTCAGAAAGCACGAGAGAAATTCCCCTTCGTCAAACCCAACCAAGATGTCCATACCTTATGGCATGGATCCATGCCGCAGATGTTTGCTTTCAGCTTTGGAAGGCCACAGTCCCACCAAATCCCACCCAAATGTCTGCAGCAACTAATGATGCAGCTGCTTCTGGGGGGAACCAAGCCTCCCAAATTCTCCTATGTACAACACCCCAGGTTTATGCCCATGGTGTGGTTTAGGCTGGAAGGTGCCTTTGGAGTTGTCTCTCATCCAACCCATTGCTCAAAACATGCCAGCTTGCCCAGGGCCTTGCCCAGATGAGTTGGGAGTATCTTCCAAGCTGGTGACTACAGAACCCTGTTTCCTATTCCATTCCTATTCCATTGTTGTTGTGACCCCAGGTGTACGCACCCAACAGCCTTTGAGATGCTCTAAGGATCCCTCTACTGGTCTCCCACTTCTAAGAAGATCCTACGTCCCATGTGAAGTTTTGAGATACAGAAAAACACCTGCCAATATCCACCTGCCCAAGAGCCAAAGGGCCATCACCTACCGTAACTTGGCCACCTAAATCCTGGCCTTAAACTTGTGCATCTACGTCTCCATCATATCTGGGCTTCCATGGTCTAGTTGCCACCAGGAAGAGTTTAGGGTGCTTCCAACAGGTGATTTATCCCACCCTGGGATGCGTGTCCTGACAGTGGAAATGATTTGCCCTCAGGAAGGCAAAATTATGGCGGTAAATTGTAGGTTAAAATACCCTCAATAACTAGGTGCCACATGGCAAAATTTCCCTGAGGCAAACCCCATGCTCAGTCCAGTCCATGCCACCATTTGCCTTTTCTGATGCCTTTAAAATAATGTAAAGACGGGCATAAATCATGGTGAGTACGTTGGATGGGATTTAATGGCAACACAAAGCCATTCCCATCTCCCAGGGGCTGGAAAAGGACTCTGGAGCTGGCCAAGGATTTCCAACGTGGCCTTTTAATAAAATATCACTTATTGTTCCAGGACCATTTTTGCGTGCATTGGTGAGGGGTGAGCAAAGACCACGTGAAATGAGTTTTCACCCACAGCCAAGTACTGAAACGACCTGCAAATATTTACAGTGCTTTCAACGCTGCCCAGGTGGGAATTTAACTCTCCAGATCTGTGTGCCCCAGAAGCTCAATCTACTTAGTTTAATCAAAACATGGTCAATTAAAAGCAGGTCACCCATTTGCCTTTTGCCGTCCAGCGGGGGACAGGACTGCTTGGTTTTGGGATAGGCCCCCTCAGGTTTGTTTTTGCTTTCTGTGAAGGAGAGTTTGGGTAACAGGGAGAGCTGGATTGTCTCCAGCTTCTTTCTTTGCAATGCAATCAATACCTAGCCTCCATCTGCTCTCTCCCTCATACTTTCCAGCTTGGTTAATAGCTCATTTTGACTTGAAAACCCAGCTCTGCTTTCAGGTCCCGGCCAACCTTCTGCAGCCAGGACTCCGCTGGGAAAACTGGCAAGGAGCTGTGTCCTGCTGAGCCCAGCTCCACATGCCCCTAAGCTCAACCCCATCCCAAGTCCTCATCAATGCCTTTAAGCTGGAGGAGCGGGCATCTGTGACTTGGCATGCTACAAACCTTCAGCGCTGCAAGCCCATCAAGACCTGGCTTTGCAAAAGGAGTTGCGTGGTTTAAGGATCTAGCCAGTACCACTGCGGTGGTTCTTTGTGCAAGGTCTAATTCAGCTTTGAATGCCTTGAAATGGGAATTTATGTGCACTAGAAAGGCCCAGACAAAGTCATGGAAGAAAAAATTTATCAGAGGGTATTAAATATAAAGAGCACACCTCTGTTTCAGGATGTTCCTGAGCCAGAGGTAGTTGCTGTGTGTTATTGCCGATGTAGCAGAGCTCAGGGCACTCAGTCACTGCCAAGCACCACCTGCTCATTAAAGCTGGGAGAAAAAAAGGACATTTATCCTCAAAACACCTCTACGGGATCCAGAAACACATTAAAAAAGGATGAAGAAGGGTCATAACTCAGACCTGAAGGCTCATTTCATAGCAAACATCTCACCTTGAGGAACTCAAGCATGGGCTGCTGGATCTTCTCCTCCAGCTCCGTGATGAGCTTGTTGAGGAGCGTGATCTCCTTGGAGAGGTCGGTGATGTTCTCGTTCTGCCTCTTGGCAATGTTCTTCTCCATCTTCTCCAGCTGCCCCAAGAGGATGTGCTCCTGGTCGTGCAGGAACTGCCGCAACCTCTCAAACTCCAAGAGCAGCTTCTGCCGCTCGTTCTCAATGGTTTTCTGGGAATAAAATGCAGGAAAAAGGGTTTTAAGCTGGTGCAATGATTTTTGGGGTGGAGAGGGGCCACCTGGTGAATTTGGAGCACCTGCCAGTGTCATTGCTGCTGCTTGCTGGTTTTCTTGTGAGACTGGGTGCCTTCACATGGGGAGGGGTGAGGAGATAGCGTGTGTGGCACGCCTGGACAAAGGCTTTTACAAGGGGTGGGGATGTGAGAGCAAAGGCTGTGGGCAGTTACTCCACAAACAGTCATTATCTTCATTCTCCCCCACGTGGCCCAACCTGGACCTTGTCCCCACCACCCAGAGCGCCGCATTGCAGGCACGCACCAAGAGCTCCTGGGTTTTCTTATCATCGTTCACTTTAAACTCCAGTAGCTCTTGCCTCTCCTTTTTCAGGAAATCCAAGCGTCCCTGGATTTTCTCCTAGGAACAAAGAAAGATGATATTACTGGCTTTTCTGCCTACCTTTTGCTGCGTTTGATTTCTTTTGCTGAATTATTCTGCCTGCGCGCGGTTTGTTCTTGCAGCTATGCAAAGACAAGCGGGATTGCAAGAAAAATTCCGGGGCGCTCTCCCTGGGAGAACACGCTGGCTCAGCTCTGCCCACGCTCACCCAGACAGCCACACTTGTGACCCCCCCCAAGGACCGTCACAAGCTCCCATGCATGCAGCGAAGACAAAGAAAGGAGACGGAGGATGCCAGGGGAGGGTACGCGCGCTGTTTTCATCGGCGGCTGCTACCACCTCCTCCGCCTTTGCTCTTGGCACAAGCAAAGTTCAGCCTGGCTTTAATCAACCTATATTCATCTTTGGATGCTCGCCCAGACCTAAAATAGATGTGGGTGTTTGCTCTGTCAGCTGTTACCCTACCCATAGGATGGGTGCTCGCAGGTAGTGTTTGCAGCATGGCTCAAACCCAAGGCTTCTGCAGGGGCTTGCACAAGAGAAACTCTGTCTCACAACCCGCTGGCTGCCCTGTGTTTAATCCCATGCTCTCCCCAGATGCAGAGATTATGTGAATTCATGAGAGGGTTTTGCATATCTGGAAGGGGTTTTCCAGGTCGTGGGAAAGCTAGAAAGCAGCAACCAGCAATTTGCAGGGCGGTTGAGCATGAGGCTGAGCACGGGAAAGCCAGGTGACTGCGTGGGGACTTAAGCGAGCACAAACACACAGCGCAAGGCATACTGCCGGGAGGCAGAAAGACCTGGAGGGGGGGGGTCTTCCCCAGGGTGGACAGACAGACAGACAGGTACCTTGTACTCCTCAGACGCCTCATCGACGGGTACCACAGCGTGTGGCCGATGCTCCCGGGACCTGTCGCACACCACGCAGATGGTTCTCCGGTCATCCTTGCAGTAGAGTTTCAGGGCTTCCCTGTGCTTCACGCAGAGCCCGTCCTCCTCAGCACCCTTGGCCCCGCGGAGGGTGAACTGGCTGATGATCTCGGACATGTTCGCCAGCTGCCGGTTGGGTCTGAAGCTCTTCTGTTGGAAGACCTCTCGGCACTGCGGGCAGGGGAAGTCCATCTCTAGGTCCTTCCAACTCTTGACGATGCATGCCCGGCAGAAGTTGTGCCCGCACTCGATGGATACGGGGTCTTTGAAGAACTCCAGGCAAACAGAGCAAGTGGCTTCATCCTGGAGATTGCCAGGCAGAAACATTGCCGCCATGGCCTCTCTCCTGCGAGTAAGGACTGATTTCACCGGGGCTGGACGCAGAACATGAATGCTTGGCATCCAGCCCCAAGTGGGCGTTCCTCTTCCAGGAACGAGCCCGCTGCCCGAGGTCACTTCTGCAGCATCCGGTTTCTTTAAACTGCTAATGAAGACCTCGGCGTTAGGAGACAACACGTAGGTGGAAGAAAAAGCAGGAAGGTCCCTGCCCTTTGCTCCCCTACAAATCCTGGGCTCCCTGGGGTTTTTTTGGGGGTGGTTGGTTCTTTTTTTTTTTTTAGGAGGGAGGTGGGAAAAGGGAAATCATTTGGGATACAGCCACCAGATCTGGGTCTTGTGGCTTTTTGGCTGACCCGGTGCTAAATGCAAGATCTGAGTCCTCAGGCTTGTGTTCAACAGCTGCTCTAGGCTCTGATCCAGGTGACCATCTGAGCTTTCATTAAAGACCCATTTCACCCTGGAAGCTTCAGCTGGGGACTCAGATGGCTTAGTTGAGCTCCAGGGCTCAACACAGGCCATAAAAAGTAACTGCAGAAAGGGAATACACATGGATGTAAAGCCCACATCAAGATCTGGGGGTGGGTTTCCCAGCTCCATAGAGATTAACCTCTGGTTTGGGGTCCCGCATCTCAAAAGCAATTTTTGCCTTCCAAGAATGTTTTGTGCAGCTTTGGAGGTCTTGCATTAAATAGGAATGACAATATACGAGGCTGTTCCTTGGCTGGGGTTTATCTGTAATGTGGTTGTCTCCACCTGAGCAGCTCACCAAAGCTCTTGTTATGGAGAACAGAGATAAAAGTGAGTGACAGTCACCTACTTACTTGGGGGGTGAGGCATGTGTCACATTACCATCAACAGAGAGATGTAGGGACTTCTGGAGAGTGATTCATCTCCTCCTAACGAGGACTTGAAAACAGACCAAGTGATCCTATCCATAAATGTTGGTTTTTAAAGTCAGCCCAGCTGATCTGACATCTCCAAGTTGAGATCTTTCCCTCGGGGACGTCTGGAGCCAAGAGGAGACAGATCCCAAGCCCAGAGGTTGTACTGGAGGAATATTAGTCTTGGGGTCTTGATGCCAGGGGCTTGCAAAGGGTTTCCGATTTGTAGTAGGGGTTGTGTTCATCCTGACACCTTTGCAGTTGGGCAAGAACACTGAGGAGGGGTATCCATCCTCTACTTGAACCTCTCTTGTAATTTAAATATTTTCGCGGCATTTGCCTTTTCCAGCATCTGCTAAACAGGAGCATCAGACTTCAGGCATGCATTTACTGCTAATCCAGACTTGTTCATTTGGGACTAGAAATGAGCTTTTTCAGGTAAGCTTAGATACAATTCTGGGCTTGGAAAGGAATCCCTTGTCTTCTCACAGGAAAATAAAATCTGAATACCAGTGCTCGCTATGATCCACATTAGTTTGTGATCAGAAATAACATGGAACAAATGACTCAGACAAATAGCAGAATATATATATATATATTTATATGTATATATTCACACAGAGACATATATATAGGTGCATATATATGTACACACATATATCCCTACGTATACAATATATATCCATTTATACGTACGCATTTCCCTACAGAAAAGGGATTTTTCTGCAGACCACAATTTCCTCCTCTGTGCCTATTTATCTACCTATCCCTGCTCAAATACACTGATATATATTTATACACACACACATCACTCCCTATGGAAAGAAAATTCCTTTCTCTTCCACTTTCCCTTTTCTCTTGATCCGCAGATAAACACAAACTCTATATCTCTCATGTCATGCATAGATTTTTCACCGCATCTCTCTGCAGAAGGGAAGAGGTGGTGGCCTATGAGCTGGAGAGAAATCCACACGCTCTCCAGCGATGCATAAATAGCAAAGGAAAAGAGACACCTTGACAGAAACGATGGGCAGCCCAGTGGGAAAAGCAGAACAAGGTGAGTATAGAGAAAAAGGACAGACGGACAAGCACATCCCACTGCCCTCCCTATGGCCCCAGCTGACCCCGCGTACCTCGGAGCGGAGGCGTAAGAAAGGGGCATCCTCCCAAATCGCCCGACCCTTTGCGTTGGGAGGGTGCTAGTGGGGGGCAGGTGGCTGACGAGCCTGGTGGCTGGGGGGTCCCAGCGGGAAGCAGCCCGCGGCAGTCGCTCCACCATGCTCTGATGAAGGTAACCAGCCCGAGCCCTGGGTGCCTCTGACATTTCAGCGCCGCTCAAGCTCCTGCTGCTTTCCAGCCCTCGGTTGCCCCATTTGTCCCCTCTGTCGCCCTCCGCCCCATCTCACTTACCATTCCTTCCCCTCCCCCATTGCATCTATCCTGGGCACCTACTGATCTTCCCTCCTCCTCCTCAGCCACTCTGGCTCTGCTCTCCTTTTCTGTGCCAAAGCTCTTTTCCCTGCCCAGAGCCAGGATCACATTTCCAGCACCTCCCTCCACCTGTCTCCCAGCCCAGACCTTCTCCACAGGGTCTCTGCAGCCCTTTAACCCTCTCCTTACACCCCATCTTTCCCTCCAGATCGGCAGGGGCTCAGGAAGGAGTGAAGCTTTTCATCCCTCCTCCAAAGCCATCAATGAATGATTCATCTTCCAGCTCCTATTTGGGGCAGCTCCATGCAAAGAAGGGCAGAAGCATCTCCTGCAGGACACTGCCCACCTACCACAGTGGCTTGTTTTGGTAAGGAGAGGTTGGGACATCCAAAACAACAGGAAGGAGGGGGAAAAAATTCACCCCCATTAACACGGTTTCTTGCAGGACTGGCTTTTGGTATCAAACCGTCCTGGGGCTGATAGTCCTTTTTCTCCTATGTTAGGTGAGTCCAAGCATGTTCAGGTTCTCACGCCTGCGTTTCCAGGTAGGACACGTGTGAGCAATCACTGTCCCGCACTGGGGGTCTCCCTGCTTACCCCAAAACTGGACCCAGCTACAAGGCTGGATGAACAGAGATCCAGGCTCAGTCCCATGGCTGGAAAGGGTCTTCGCCAAACTTCTCACTCCAAAACCAGGTTAGAAGTTGAACCTGGCTCCAGAAGACACCTGTATCCGCACAAGGAAGAAGCCCCTACAGCCCCAAGCCACATAAGAATCTCTGCAGCCATCAGTTTATCTGGAAAACAAACTCCTCAGGGGCTAATAATCAAAAGGAACATCCCTCTGCTACCCAGTGCAGCAGGCAGGGTTTTTTATCCTCTAAAAAACATATGATCTGTCATTTAGCTAAACAACTTCTTACAGCACTGAGCTTCCCAGCTACAAATGCCTCAGGCAAAATAAACCCTCTTTTCCTTTTATCCCCTCTCCCTTATGCTGCAATACGGCAGAAAGAGTCCAAAATACCCATTTTCCTAGACCAGACAGTGACAACAGCAGAATCTCCACTTCTACACAATTCCCACATTTTATACTTACGGTTTCTCCTCCCACCATAGACATTTTGCCCTCATAGATATGGATGAGGCTAAAAAAAAAAAGCCCATTTATTTTCAAACTGCCTATGATACATTGCCCTCTCCTCTCCAGGGCCTTTGGGCTGCAGGTAGCAACTACAGCTGCCCTGAACTGATCAAGCTGTTCCTTTACAACAGCAGGAGTTTGGTGCCTCCTGAAGGACTATTTATTGTCTACATTAGATGGATGGCTTAAGTTCTGTTGACTAGGTAAGGGAATTTTGGGTTAGCACAGGTGAAATAAATCCCTAATATCTATTAGATACACACATCCTTTATTTCTCTTGGCTTCCAGCAGCTCTCTGATGCTCTCCTTTGCAGCCCTTGGTGAAAAGTTCCCAGCAAAGTTCCCAGTCCTGCACTGCAGGAAAAAAATTGGATGCAACCAGGGGAAAGCACCTTGGCTTGCCCTTGGGGTTTTAGTAACAGTATTATGTTCAGGGCCACAAGCTGCTTCCAGACCACCAGGAATGCTGAGTCTGAAGAGCTGTTAATAGGAGCATCTGTCTGGAGAAGGAAAACACGCACACAAGCCAAATTCAGCTGCCAGTTATAAGCCTGCAGGTTTATTGCTAGAGCTGGAACAAAATCAGGCCAGATGTCTAGGGGAGCCCTGCAGACAGAGCGGGTCCAACCAGCCTAATTTAAGGTGATAATCATTCAGGATTAAATTGAGGACTCATAGCACTGAAATGGCTGGACCACATCAGCAGCCCTGATCCTGCCCACGCTGCAGGCTAGTCTGTGGGGTCCTCATCCCACTCCTCATTGCAGAGATCCGTCTCACAGCAGGAATACCGGGATGTCAAGCGGGACTCTGCGTCGGATGCCCGTTCTCGGCCGCAGTTCAGCACAGAGGTGCAGCCTTGCTGGTAATAAAGGGTCACCTTCCCTGCGGGGGTGGTGGGCAGAGAGGGACCGTGGTTAGAAAAAAAAAGTAGCAGTAAGCTGCTAAAAAAAATCAGTGGTGGACTTTGAAGTTACCAGGTGAGAAACCAGCCCCTTAAATAGCACACCCAAATGAAGTCACACCTTGTTTTAATTAGGAGAAAGAGCTAAGGAAGGCATGTGCACACATAGACAAAGCTCACACACCTTCTTTGGGAGACAGAGTCTCTCCCTTTGCCTAAAAAGGACTTTTTTTTTAAGCCATACCTAGGGCAACATCCATCGAGAGAAGGAATTTGGCCCCTTGCATTAGCCCTTTCCCATATCAGGTTCATCATTGCATCCTCATTCGTTCTGCAAATCAATTTGGTTTTCCAAAGACAAGGACAACCCCCACGGAACCAAAAGGAAACCCATGGTTTTGACACACACACACACACACCCCCCCCCCCGTTACATACCCAGGGAGGTTTTAATGATGGCACATTTCTCTCTCCGCTCACAAGTGGTTTCATTCGCTCCCCGGAAACATCCGACAAAGGGGATCTTGTACTTGCAGACTTTGCATTGAAGTGCCTCAACTGCAGCAGAGAAGCAGCAATGAACTTGGCGAGGGGGGGGGGGGCTCCGTTCCGCAGAGCCAATGGGGAGTTTTGCTCCAAACACCCCCATGATAAGATGGGGTGACCCCAGAGAAGAGGTAGAACCCATCAAGGAAGGGACTAAGTGCCACCTTCACTAACGGACCTGGTAATGAGAGCCCTCATCTGTAGGGGAGAGGCAGATGATGCCTGCGGACACTTAACCCTTCTTGGCAGAGCTTTGCAGACAAGACACGGCATTAGGTGAACAAACCAGACTACAGACCCACAGAGAGTAAATGTGGTGTGGGCTCTGGGGCGGGGTTCATCCACCTCAAGACCACCACAACAGCTCTCTGGGGCAGAGAAGGTGCACATCTAGCCCAGGAGCCAGCAACCTACAGCTGAAGTTCCTGGGCCAGAGGAGGTCTCTCTGGATTTAGTAGCTCCCCTGGGAAGTGAGTGGAGAGAAAGTCATTTTCATTCAAGGAATGATGAAAACAGTCGCAGAGATTTCTCTCCACCGCCTGTAGACTCAGAGCAGATGACACCCAGCTCACACAGTGACAGCACTGCAGACATCAAGAGCGTGGCAAGGCCCATCCAACCACCATCAGATATTCCCCTGCTCTTTATTAAATCCTGTTTAAGTGTGACCCTCCACTTACCGACTCCAATGCACAAGGCGAGGGTCAGCCCCACAAAAAGCACCTTCATCTTGGGAAAGGGGACAGATCCTGACCTCCCAGCTGCACCTCAGCCCAGCACAGGGTTGCCTGCGAATGAGAATTGCTCAGGTGGTTTATTAATCCCTGTGATGAGCTTCCTCAGTGATCAGCCTTCTGGAAGGGGGGAAAACCAATCAGGCAAGAACCTCATACTACAGATATTTGTGATGTCCCTTTTGGGGCAGAATGAGTAGAGAAACTTGAAGCACATTATTAGACAATCCTCCAGCACCTTAAAAAGCTGAAATACAGATAACTCCATCTTTCTGCTCTATTAATTTTAATAGCCATGCTTTTGAGGCAGAAATCTCCCAATGATCTTATGGAAAAAAAAAAAACACCCCACATTTATTTCTTTCCTAAGATGCATCCACCTCTTGCTTAGGTGTAACACCAGCAGTTGTCTGTACCCAGAAGCAGGCAGGTTTGGGCAAATAAAGGGTGGGGGGAAAAAAACTTGAACGCCCAACGTGGGGCTCGAACCCACGACCCTGAGATTAAGAGTCTCATGCTCTACCGACTGAGCTAGCCGGGCTGCTAAAACTCCTTATTTCCACTATTTTTTCTCACCGAAACTGTAATTTTGGTGCTGATTTATCAAAACACCCAGTTTTAGGAGTATAAAAATAGAAGTATTCAAATAAGTGGAAGCTCTTCCCTGGGAGATTTAAGAGGGTGTGTTGGAATGACGCCAACAGGCTCAAACGTGGAAAGACGACACAGAAAAGTCCCAAAGCAAAACCCCAAGAGAGGGTCCCTTACCAGACTCTGCTTTCCCCTCCAAGGTCCGAGCATCCACCAGTCACACGTTCCCCACTGCCTTTATTTCTCCCCCACGCTTGGGCTGACCCAGGACCTGAACGACCTCAGAGCCGATGGGGGATATTGTTTGGTGGGAACAATGGCTTCTACTCACACCTGGGCAAACACAGCTCCTCACCGAGCCTGGACAGACCTTCCAGGACATGGAGTCATTAATCACATGGGCACATCTACAGCCTCTCAGGCCCTTTAGTCTCCCTTTGTGCAGAGAAACACCCACAGCTCCCCACCTTTGAAGTCAACCCAGGGTTAACTCTGCAGGAAAGACCCAAAGATGCAGATTTTTAGATCTACAAGCAAGCCTATCGCCTTTGTCTGTGAGAGAGCACCCCGTTTTAAGACCAGCTCATTTGGGCTTTCCTCCGCAAATAGCACCAATAACAGAGGTAGAAGGATGTGCCTCATCCTATTTGGGGGTCCTGCCAAAAAGCAAACCCTCCCGCCTCCCTTCTCTATCCCCCTCCCTGTTCAGCATCGTGTTGAATCACACTGATTTATCCCAGTGGGTGAAGTTTTTCATGGATCAGAGAAGACGCAAAAAACCCCAAGGGCTGGGAAACATTCACATGATGCCAGAGCCCATTTGTCCTAACCCTGCAAGTAGGACTTTGCCTAAGAGAACAGTTTCTACACTTCCCGTTCTCTCCCCTCCTTGCCTGTATTTTTCTTGTTTCGATTTTCTTATCTACCCTTTCCCTCACTGAGCTACTCCATGTGTGGGACCTGGAATAGCCAAAAACATGCTCTTCCCATACCCCTTCCAGCCAAAGGCTCCTGCAGACCAGGTTTGTTGGCTTCTTTTAAAACACAGACGGACGGCAGAGCTGCGTGAACCACTCCATACAGAGCGAACAAGCTTGTGCCATGGCCTTGGTGAGACACAAGTAGCTGAAAGCCAGTTGACAACCCCTGTGGGGGGATGTTTGCTTAATACAAGCGCTCCATGAACCAACACAGCTCATGACTACACGTGCTTGAGAAATATGGCTCATAACAGAGCACGGAGGCTGGTGTCCACAGTCAGATCTCTTTCCTGGAGGGTTTAAGCTGCATGGTTATAGCCTTAAGTAATGCCATGTTTAATTAGGACACAATTCCAAGAAACCTGCCTACCTGCTTCAAATTATTTCCAAGTCCTTTGGCTTCACCTGTGCCAACCCAACACAATGTTTATTCAACTCTTCTTGTGCTGACAGCACAACTACAGACAATACCTACATTTTTAAGCATGAAGCCAAGCTCAACTCCTCCAGACAGCCAGAACCAAAGAGCAAGTTCCCAGCGGGCTGGGTCCTTGCATTTGTCCAACGCATATTCTGCTCCAGACAACTCTGGAGAGAAGCATGGTGTAATACTTTCCCAGTCTGAAACTCAACTTGTTTTCATCTCTCCTCTGCAGCACTGTTTGACCTGCTTTTAATGTGGTGCATCCTCTGCTGCTGAGCAAAAAGCTTTGGTCTAAACCAAAAGGGATGCTCTTGATCTATGGCATTAAAGATGAGAAAATACAGTATTAATTTTTTTGTTTTTTCCCCTGGTATTTAGAAGTGTTGTGCTGTAAACTGAAAAATGTGGGTTTTCCTGGGATTGATCAGGTACTTTGAGAGCATTTTGGTACAGCCGGTAACACCCTGCTCTTCGCCTGGGATTGGATTTGGTCCTATTTATTACCCAGTTCCAATCTGGAGAGGTTTACATGGCTCAAAGACTCAATAAAGCAATAATAAATAATGCAGTGTTAGGGCTTGAGATGAGAGCAATAGGAAACACTGCAATACTAGAGGTTGAAGGAGAATTTAGAACAGAGACAAATTAGGGAAAGGGTGAGAAAGAAGGCAGATAGGAGGAAAGTGGCCTCCTTCTCAGAGAAAAGGAAGGCCACCGTGACTCCCGTGTGACTCCGGATTTGTGGGGACACGCGGCTCCTTCCCCTCGCTTTCCTGTGACATCTCCCACCCTTGGGGCTCTATTCTGCACCGTACGGCCCTAAAATTTTTTGCTGAGAGGAAGGGCGAAAAGGGAAGGAAAAAGCTCATCGCCCAACGTGGGGCTCGAACCCACGACCCTGAGATTAAGAGTCTCATGCTCTACCGACTGAGCTAGCCGGGCTCTGGCAGAGCCGGGGGTGGTGCGGCTTCTGAGCGTCAGCATCACCCCTGATGCGGCCGTGCAACGGGAGGGGAAGGATTTTGGGGCAGTTGGTCACAGGACAGAGAACACAGCAGGAAAAGCTCCAGGCTGGCAGCTTAGTTTTGTTTCTCCTCCTGCGGCTGGTGGAGGGCCAAGTCCCCTCTGGTCCGCATCCAGCCAGACCCCCGCACCCACGCCCGGGGGAAGGGGTGAGCCACCGGCCGAGGGCGGGAGGGATCGGGATGCTCCGTATTGCGCAGCTGGTTTCGCTAAATTTAAGAAAAACAAATTAAAAGGAAGAAAACACCACGGAAAAAATTACTTTTCCCTGACCGGGAATCGAACCCGGGCCGCGGCGGTGAGAGCGCCGAATCCTAACCACTAGACCACCAGGGAGCTGCAAGGACGCTTTTCCCCCCATATACAGGGAACACAAAAGGTTTGGGATGTATTTGGTTATAGGAGGGTCTCCATGTGTTTTCCTCCTCCTTCCTTTACTACCTAAATGGCAAAACCCTTCCAAGCCCACAGTTCCTTGGATTTATCTTCTGCTGCCATCCAGCGGTCAGCCCTTCTTGGTGGCTTCACCAACACCTGGGAGTCCAGAAGTTACCCCAGAAAGCTCTTATAGCCACAAAATTATTCTTTTTTCCTCCTCCTGGGGATACTCTGTCTCCAAACACATAGGGTTTCTGTCTGCTCCCACCAGAACCAGAAAGTCTTCCCAACTTCCCAGCTGGTGGAGTCACCTCAGTGCGTTCAACTGGGCAGAAAACACCCCAGAAGCCACAGTTTCCTCCATTTCTTGGGTGTGATATAAGGGTGAAAGAGCAGGTTACTGGCATCTCAGTAGCTCTATAAAAAAACATAGAGCTGTGGATGATGATATTGCTGCGGATGATGATATTGCTCCAAGGGGATCAGTCTGATCCTTGGGATGCATGAGAATTTCACATGATTTACTGATTTTCCCTTATTTTTTAGGCATCTTTCCTATGTTTGAACACAGTTCAGTCATTACACAGGCTTCTCTCTCCAGCTACTGCACACAGATCTCCTAATTTTACAGGGAAGTCTCCATTTTCAGAAAAGGATTCACTTCAACTCCTAATGCCACACTACAGGTAACATTATATGGACACATATCTGCAAGTGGAATAGAAATAAGAGTGGAGGGGGATGAGGAGGATGAAAACAGTTCCACAGAAAAAGTGCTGCAGTTCCCATTGCCAGGCTCTTTATAGCGGAGTTACTGGAAGAACGGACATATGTACAGCAAAGAGCTTTAACAAAAGCTACGTGGTGATGTAGGTCAGCAGAGATGCAGCAAAGAGGGGAAAACCCAGATCTAACAACAGTGGGTTGTGCTCCAGAGACTTAATTGAATGCGGAGCCTGAGATTTTGGCTGCTATTCTAGGTCACGTCCCAAAAACAAACAATTCCATCCAGAAGCAGAAATGCATGACTGCAAAGTCTCCCCCTCCAACCAGTCTTATTTTTTCAGCTCATTCATGGGATGAATGAATGCAAAATGTCTCGGGGGAGGGAAGGGAACTAACTCTTTGCTTGCTTTTGAGCATAGCAGAATCATCTCTTTGGGCACAACATCCAGAAATGGAGGTGAGCCATGAGACAAGCGTGGGAAGAAACTCAACCTGGCCAAAAGAGAGGCTGGATGGGAGAGTAAGGACCAAGAGGCAACCTAAGAAACATTTAAGTAATATTTAAGTCAAAGAAATAGCAGCATACCAGGACCAAAATTAACATCGTGCAAGCACAGCACCAAGTTGTTCATCGTCATGCAGCAGAAAAACTATAACCCCCTTGGCATATAACCCCCAGCGCTGGATAATCCCCTCCCTGGGCTCTTAATTCAGGGTCTGTCCTATCGTACCTGAGCGAGGGCAGCAGGGAAGGCTGTGGGCAGGAGGCAGCATTGAAGGGCGAGCTGGGAATGCAGCCCATGGGGGGGATCAGCAGCATCCAAAGCCATGCATAGACGCGCCTCCGAGACAGCTTGCAAAAGAGTGAAGGGTTCCAAGGCTGAGCTTAAATAGAGCCCCTAGACCATGGGGAGAGGGTGAGGGGTCCCAGGTGGGGCTGTTCAGGGCTGTTAATGACTCATTAGTGCCCTCAGTTGGTCCTTCCACTTTAGGCAGAAGAGCTGCTGGTCCCCACTGGCCCAGCAATATCGCTCTGTGTGAGCTTGGGATAGGATAGCGCTGTCTAAATCTCTGTCTCAATGGGTGATGGAAAAATAAGAGATCTGATGAAACAGCAGGGTGTAAATGCAAATTACTTCTCGCTATCCATGTGGAAGGAAAATGCTTAAGATGAGGGATGTAAAAGAAATGCTGGGATGGGCAGTGATCCCACTACCCCCATAATAAACCCTAGATTAAATCTCTCAGTGCACAGGGATGTCCTGAATAAAAGCATTACAGAGAGAGATGGAAAAGGGGAAAAGGAAACCCTAAAAACGATGTTTCTGCCTGGTTTCGAACCAGGGACCTTTCGCGTGTGAGGCGAACGTGATAACCACTACACTACAGAAACATGGAAAATGATGTCTAGGGGGTCACATTTTGGGCGGGGATTCACCATTAAGCCTCTTTCCCTCCATTTTATACATTCCCAACGATTCTCACCACATCCCAATGCCCCCTTTTTTTTTTTTGCATTCTTCTGATGCTGCCTCCTTTTCAATCCTCTTACAAGAGCAGAAACAAAAAGTACTCTCACCCTCCCTTTGACAGCACCCCCACACCCACCCTTTTCCGTCACCTCATCACGGTGCTCAAAACTGGGATGAAACAGCCTCAGAGCTTTCCAGAAAACATCAAAACCAGCCACAAGCCACTTGCTGCTGCTGCCCCCCCCAGAGGCACCACGTGTGTGCCCTGCTCAGGCATTGCCCCTCTCCTGGGGCTGGCTTGGCTTCCTCCACGCTCGGCCCCAGGGAAAGAAGAGGAGGAGCCACTTCTCTTGCAGAATAGCACTGCCATTTTTTTGCAAGAATCCCAGCATCTATATGGATATTATAAAATAAGTATCTCCAAAGTTACCTAAATATGTCAGCTTTATCCCACGGAAAAGAAGGCTTGTTTGGGCTGCCGTGCCTTCTGAGCTTTGGGTGCCCAGGCCCTGCTGCCCTGCCTTTGGAAGCGATGTCTTGCTGGAGAGCAGGAGCGCGTGGAGAATCAAGGAGATGCTTCACCTGCACCCCAAAAATGTCCCTAAAAGGGATGTTTCTGCCTGGTTTCGAACCAGGGACCTTTCGCGTGTGAGGCGAACGTGATAACCACTACACTACAGAAACATGGAAAATGATGTCTAGGGGGTCAGATTTTGGGTGGGGATTCACCATTAAGCCTCTTTCCCTCCATTTTAAACATTCCCAGCGATCCTCACCACATCCCAATGCCCCCCTTTTTTTTTTTACATTCTTCTGATGCTGCCTCCTTTTCAATCCTCTTACAAGAGCAGAAAACAAAAAATACTCTCACCCTCCCTTTGACAGCACCCCCACACCCACCCTTTTCCGTCACCTCGTCACGGTGCTCAAAACTGGGATGAAACAGCCTCAGAGCTTTCCAGAAACACCCCAAAAACACAACCCCCGACGAGCCGCTTGCTGCTGCTGCCCCCCCCAGAGGCACCACGTGTGTGCCCTGCTCAGGCATTGCCCCTCTCCTGGGGCTGGCTTGGCTTCCTCCACGCTCGGCCCCAGGGAAAGAAGAGGAGCCACTTCTCTTGCAGAATAGCACTGCCATTTTTTTGCAAGAATCCCAGCATCTATATGGATATTATACAAAACAGATCTTTAAACTTTAAGGATTCCGAAAAGGTGTGTATTGTGGAATGGAAAAGAAGGCTTGTTTGGGCTGCCGTGCCTTCTGAGCTTTGGGTGCCCAGGCCCTGCTGCCCTGCCTTTGGAAGCGATGTCTTGCTGGAGAGCAGGAGCGCGTGGAGAATCAAGGAGATGCTTCACCTGCACCCCAAAAATGTCCCTAAAAGGGATGTTTCTGCCTGGTTTCGAACCAGGGACCTTTCGCGTGTGAGGCGAATGTGATAACCACTACACTACAGAAACCTGATGTTTTCCTGTTTGGGTGACCCTCTCATGACAGAGTGAACCGAAGTGCCCACGTCCCCCTTCTCCCACCTCCAAATTATCAAAATTCGCCTCAAATTTCCCATTAATATTAGAGAATGACCATTTTTTCAACCTCCCACACTCAGAGCATGAGGAAGAAGAGCTTTTGTTCGGGATATGATGGGGACCAGGGGACCTCTGTGAGCACCGACGTGCAGAGAAGTCCTGCGGGATCTCCGTGGAGGAAAAATAACGATTTTAGAGGAATTTTGATTTTTCTGTAGATAAATTTTCCCTGACCGGGAATCGAACCCGGGCCACGGCGGTGAAAGCGCCGGATCCTAGCCACTAGACCACCAGGGAGAACTGATATGAGTGAAAACAAATGTTTTCAATTAATTTAGCTTTTTTTTGTTAAGAATCAGTTTTGGTTTTGATTAATTAAATGATCTCTTTATCAAGAAGCAGCAGAACAAGAACCTTTTGTCCGTTAAATGGAGGGAGGCATTTTGGGGGCAAATGTGCAGAGAAAAAGGATGGGTTTGGTAAATTTTGAGGGGGTATCAGCTCCCTGGTGGTCTAGTGGCTAGGATTCGGCGCTTTCACCGCCGCGGCCCGGGTTCGATTCCCGGTCAGGGAAGAGCAGCCTAACATTTTCCTAAAATTAAGCTGAATATATAAATTTCCCTCCCATCTCCGCGGGATTTCTGCCTTTCTCTAGAAAGTAACAGGCCATTCCAGAACCGTTGAAGATTAGATCAGACAAGCTGTTTCTGTAAGAATAATAAATGTAATATAACATTTGGGGAGAACATTTTCTGTGCTACCCTTCCCCATATCAGGGGCCTGTTGGGGGACACAGATGCTTTAACAGATTCCTGCACATTTCTACCCAAAAAGGACATTTATTCCCAGCACAGGGGTCGGGAGTAGCGATGCATCTATGCCAGGGTGAGACTCCAGGCTGTGCTGAACCCACTGCCCCACTTGTCACCGTGTCCCCAGGGAAAATATTAACATTGTAAAAAAATGTCTTATAGATTATATTGTATTATATTGTATTTTATATTATATTATATCAAAACACTTAAATATTACCTAATATAAGTCCCTATCTGCAACTTGTGCTGTAAATAGATATTTTGGCAATCGCGGCCATTCCGGAGTTTGGAGGAATGTTCATGCAGAAAATTAACGAAAAAGGAGTAAAAATGGAAATATTTAGGCCTGTTTCTGCCCGGTTTCGAACCGGGGACCTTTCGCGTGTGAGGCGAACGTGATAACCACTACACTACAGAAACGCGCCGCGGCCCCTTTAAGGGCTCCCTCTGCCCTCACCTGCATCCCCATCTTTAACCCCTTCGGTACCAAAACACGCGTGGAAAACAAGAGCTTTCCCACGGAATTCACGCAGAACACCGCTTTTTCCTGCTGCTGCGGGAAGCGTTTCATCGCGGCTCATCCCCGTTTTTAATTGCAGGACCAAAAATCGTATAAATCTGCAAAAATGCCAAAATTGCACCGCAGGACCTGGGTGGGGAGGTTTTTTTTAAGCTTTTCAAAGAAATTTCCCCGCTGGGGTGTTTAGCCCCACTCCCGGCCCCAGCACGGGCGGGAAAGAGGGGCCGAAACCACCATAATCCCCCACTAAAATGAGGAGAGAAAAGAGGTTTTCTGGGGCCCGGCTAGCTCAGTCGGTAGAGCATGAGACTCTTAATCTCAGGGTCGTGGGTTCGAGCCCCACGTTGGGCGCTTAAATTTTTCCGCCCCCCGTCTTCACTTTGCGACGACTCAGCTGAAAATAATTCCCGACCTTTCGGCGCTTCCCGCTGAGAATCACCACAAAATCCCAAAAGAAAACTGAAAATTGTTAGAAAAAAAAAGCTTAATTTCTAGCATCGCTGTATTCGCTTTTCTGGCCGATATTCACCACCGTCAGGATGGCCGAGTGGTCTAAGGCGCCAGACTCAAGGCTCTGCCTTCCAGCACTGGGTATTCTGGTCTCCGTGTGGAGGCGTGGGTTCAAATCCCACTCCTGACAGGTGCATTTTTTCATTTTGGGCTCATTCCTACCAAAAAAACCCAAAAAAGCTCATTTTCCCCTTTGCGCCGCTCTCTCCGGCCGAACCCACCCCAGCACTGTGCGATTAAATCGCAAAAAATTGGTTAAATTGGTGTTTTCTCCCAGCGATGGGCCCCACCGTGGAGTGGGAAGGGCGCAGGACGGCGCGTTTCGCTTTTATTTTCCCGAATTCTCGCTTTTTTTTATCACTCCTCGGTGGTGAAACCAGCTTGTTTTCTTGAAATCGGCCGAAGGATCCCCAAAAATTAAGGTGGGTTTTGGAGCAGCCCTTAAAGAAGGTGGGTTCGGAGGGCGTCGGAGCCCGGCACGGGCAGGGCGCGATGTGCAGGCAGGGCGCAGGCAGGGCGCAGGCAGGGCGCGATGTGCAGGCAGGGCGCAGGCAGGGGGACTACGCCAGGAGCGTTTCTGTAGTGTAGTGGTTATCACGTTCGCCTCACACGCGAAAGGTCCCCGGTTCGAAACCGGGCAGAAACACTTAATTATTCCTTTTCCCTATTTTATTTTTTTATTATTATTAATGCTATTATTATTATTGCTATTAATATTTTTTTTCCCTAAAATACTACCTTTCTAATTTCTCTCGTCTTTTTGCAGGGTTTGGATAAATATTTCTGGGTGCCACCCATATGAAATAAAATATCTAATTAGTAAATAACTCCCAGAAAAAGATAAATAACACCCAGAAAAAGATAAATAACAGCTATTGCTAAATAAAAGAGGTGAGGCCGGGCTGCAGCAAGCTGCCGAGTACCTTTGGGGATGCTGGCCTGCTGCGTTAGGTTGGAGGAGACATCCTGCCGAGGCAGGTGTGCACGCGTGGGAGGGCACAGGAACAAAAAGGGGGGGGGGGGGGGTGTTATATGTTTTTTGTTATAATAGGAAGAGGTTTCCCCCCCCCAAAAAAAAAAAAAAAAAAAAAAAGGGAGAGTGAAAAAAGCATCTTCCCTGACCGGGAATCGAACCCGGGCCGCGGCGGTGAGAGCGCCGAATCCTAACCACTAGACCACCAGGGAGACCGTACACAGCTCATCGCACGCTGCCGGATCACAGGCAAGATCAATTATTGCATCTCTGAGCTGTTTCCAGTTTATTTTCGGTCCTTTTCCCCTGTCTTCACCCTCCACCTCACCCCCTCACCGCTGCAGCTCAGGCAGAAAGGTTGTCCCAGCAGCCAGCCCGTGGCGTTCCTCTAGGGAACAGCAGCATTTCCTGGCCACCTGGCAATCAGATTTACCCACATCCAGGGGATTCTTGGAGAGAAAGGACACCCCACGGCACAGCACAGCAGCAAGGGCCACCCTTTGCTACCCTTGCACACAGCTTGTTACTGGGAACCAGTTTGGACTCGCTCATCCTGGACGTGCTCTCCCTGGGGCACCCTGCCTCACTGTTGCATGACAAGAAGCGCTGGCCGTGCTCCCCACGCTGTGAATTCTCCTGCATATGCAAAGCAAGCAGGATTGTTCACTGCATGCAAAAAAAAGAAATTAAACCAAACAAACAATTAATTGCGGGGCGTGCGGCAGCTCCCGGAAGGGTTTTGCGTACACCTGGGTGTGCGGAGCCCTGCGAGATCTTCAGTCATCTGCTGCTACTCAGGGCCAAGCTCCTGAAATGCATTTGGGCTCCTGACTAGGACTTAAGGAGTGAAGCCCTTGGGAGTTTAAGCAGAAGCACTATCATGTGATGCAGGAATGGTTATCGCTAACATAAGACCTTGCTCTGCCCAGCCAGGGATTTCACAGAGGTTCCTGTTCGCTGCCCTTGAAGTGCCAGGACAAAATAACCACAAGACCCGGCTGCAAAGGAGGCAATTTCTTATTCTCATTTCCATAGTTTGCATTTGGCAGCTGAGGTAAACAAAGCTTTTCAAGCAATCAAAGGCGCATCTGTACAATCAGTTTAGAATATCTGAAAACACTGACTCCAGCCACTGGGAAATGCTCCCGTGAGCACCCTCTGTCCCTCCTGGGTTCCTCCTCACGCCCCCAAATATCCATTAAGCAACAGCTCAGCCCGAGGCTCCATAAGAGGTTAAAGCCAATTCTGCCTTGGGAAGGATTTATTTCTCTTGGTTTTAGGCATCGGCAGGAGACATGTCTCCATGCCGTCTAATCAATCTGGGCTCCCTCTGTAATCAGGGAAGTAAATACTCCTACTTGTCGAGTCATTTCTAGATGAGATGAATTAAAATTTGCCACCGTTCTCCGCTGATCCTGGAGGCATCGTAGCCTGAACAGCTGCGTACAGAGAGCTGAGTCCTTACAATGTCCAAAGGTGTGGACATCACACAGCATGAAGCACCGATCCAACGCAAGCTCACACCAGGGATGCAGGTACTTCTGGTGACTTAAAGTACCCTTCCACCAGGTCAGGTCTTGCCTATCTCACCCTTGGATTAGATTATTACCACTTTGCCAGCGATCGCATAAGTTTTGAAGCCATCATGAAGTCCTCCAGGTTTTTGCATTGTCGTCTACAGCATCTACGCTCAGTCAGCACGGCTGAAAGCTCGGTGAGCCAAAAAAGAAAGGGTCCAGCAAACAGCAGGGATGCACGGTCAGTCGGAGAACGTGGAGGGAGAGAAACTGGGAACCAGCTTAACGCGTGTTCGGCTCAGTTCTATCCCTGTCCTCCGACACAGAGGTTTTTAGAAGGGGTTTTGGACATGGATGCACCAGGGCAGCATCGCCAGCAAAGCTACCCGATGACAGAGCAATGCAAGTTTTTTGGGGGGGCAGCAGAGCATCCCCCCCTCCTCTACAAGCTCTGAACCAACTGATGCTTCTTGCTGACATAAATAGTTGGAAAAACAGAATTTTCCATCCTGGACAGCTCATTCTTCATGCTACCAAAAGCCACCTCTGGGGTGACGAGCCCCCACCGCCTCCCCAGACCTCAGTGAGTGAGGGTTGAGTGGATGCTGTACCATGGGGGGGGGGGGTCAAGGGGAGAGCGTGAACTGGCACCCCCTCCCCAGGCAGAGCAGGGGGAGGATTTGCTCCCCTGCAAAGGATGTCGGGGGGTAGGTGAAGATGGGTGCCTCGTTATTGGAGTCGAAAAATGCCACTCGCCCCGCCTCGTAATCCAGGTAAATCCCAATCACTTTGGGGGCAGCGAGCAGGTTGATGGGGACGGTAGGAGTGGTGAGAGCCTGGTACTGGCTCCCACACTGCCCCACCGCCCAGATGCCCACCTTGGGGTTGACGCTGATCCGTCCCTTCCTCCTCACCGACTCCTTGGCCACCCCAACAGCCCAGGCTTCCCCATCGCCCACCTCCACCTCCCAGTAATGCCTCCCCGTGCTGAAACCCTCGCAGCCCAGGACGCAGCGAGACGAGTCGAAACGCTTGGGGTTGTCGGGCACGGGCTGGCGGGTGTCTTCCCATCTCACGCATTTGCGATCCTCGGATAAGACGAGCCGTGGATGCGCCGTCTCTGGATCCAGCGTCAGACTTACTGGGGACAGAGAGAAGATGAGCATCACAGGCACAGCTCGCTCCTCAAGGGCATTAGGGTCAAGTTTTCCCCATCTTCCCCCAGTTTAACCTTGGGATGCTCCAGTTCCTGTTCCCTGTTTGCTGGAGCAGAGCAGGAATGGTTTTATGCCCACTAGCAAGACCAGAAGAGTAGAAAAGACGGCGGCAGGAAGGGAGCTTGATCTAGAGTAAAAGTAAGGCTTTGAAGAGTGGATATTTTTGCTGGGAGTCTCCAGACCATCGAAAAGAGGAAAGAAAGCCTCAGGTGTCCCCTGACTTTCCTTTTTTACGTTCCCACATGGAAATATTTGCAATTTTCACCTTTGGTCTCATTCAGAGAGGTGATTTCCAAAAGTGACACTGACCCTACGTGAGGTTCCAGAGCACCGCAACACTTACCGTGCTCCCCGAGCTCTGCCAGGAGGCAAACTCGCCCTCTCGCATGTAAACAACCGGAGTAATCGCTTCTTGCTATGCTAATACGGCTACAGCTCTGCAGGGCATGTTGGAGGTATCTCTGCATTTCACCAGGACTTCTCCTACCTAGCTGAGATCTGCTGCAGGCAGACCTAGCATGACCTCAAACCTTCTCCTCCCAGTTTCTCTGTACCTTGAAATTTCATCAGTGTCTCTTTGAGGGCAATATTTTTCTGAAGAAGACCGGTGGGTTTCTCCCCGAGCTCAGGCGATGTCTCTGCTGGCTTTTGGGCACCGTCCTTCTCAAGCCTGGAAGGTAGGAAGACCTTTCTAACCATACTTCCTTCACTCATAATTGTCATTATGCACTGACCAATTTTCAACTGGGATTTCATATAGAGAAATAAATAATAGTAGGACTAGAGCAAAGGCTTTGTCCAAGGGTACTCATTAATGAGCTCCCAGAGAAGGGTTTGCTGACCTAGAGTACGTATCTATTTTGTTCCCAAGCACCAGTGAAGAGTCCCTGGATGGTAAAGGCTTTCTTTCATGACAAGTAGGGCTCTACATAAGGGAAATACAGGCAAAAAAAAAAAAAAAAAACCTTTCCTTGCCAGCTTTTGTCTTTCCAGTAACCCACCTTCTCGATCCATGTCCAAAGAGGACATGAAGAGGTCTATTATAGGGGTGGAATCATAGAATCATTAAGGTTGGAAAAGACCTCGAGGATCATCAAGTCTAACTGTCAATCCAACACCACCAGGTCTCCTAAACCGCGTCCCCAAGTGCCACGTCTACACGGTTTTTGAACGCCTGCAGGGATGGTGACTCCCCCACCTCTCTGGGCAGCCTGTGCCAATTCCTGACCGCTCTTTCAGAGAAGAAATTTTTCCTAATATCCCATCTAAGTTCATAGCAGATTCCCTTCCACCTGGGTGCATTCCTTAGGGTCTAAGTTTCTGCATATTTTTGGCTGCTGGATTGCCATTTTTGGCAGGCTCACAAGGGCAGGGAGTGAAAGCTCAGCCCTCCAGGAATAGGTAGTTTTGGATGGACCATAGAGAAGAAGCTGTAGCAGAGCTGGAGGTGCCATCAGCCCATCTGATACCTTTCTCCAGTCTTCAGCATCCTACTTGGACCTTTTGCGGTGTCCTAGTTGCCTCCTATATGTCTACACAGTCCCTAGCGTATGGGGATGGTAAGTGGCTAGGGTTTCGGAGTCCGTCAGTGTCACCACCGTAGAGATAAACAACATTAACATCGCAAGAAGACATGAAAGGAGTCGCAAACCTGCTCAAGATGTTTCTGCTGTCCTACAAGGGAAAGATGAGAGAAGGAGCATTAGGTCAGAGCAAAGTCAGTGAACAACAAGCAGCTACTGCAGGGCTATGGGGTGACCTCGGGCGAGTCAAGGCACTGCTCCAAGTTATGGGTCTAAAATGAGTCCCTTAGTACTGATCTGCCTGCACAGCATCTGCAGATCTGCTGGGGAATTAGGTGAGGTCACGGCAACATCACTTAATGAGCAGCTCGTTGTAGTATCTGCCATCACCCAACGCCTTTCATGTCCCTACTCTTCCAGTATGGGCGTTACCGCAGCTAATGCAGATCACCGCTTCAGCATATTTTATTGGTTTAAATCAGGAGCTAACCAGAGCCTGGAGGTGGGCTCAGGTGACGGGTTTGGATGACCACCCAAAGATGAGATGGGTGCCTGTTGTTTCTCCACTGCGTACGAAGGTATTTGGACAGTTGTTTTGGATGTAGACATGTACAACCAGATGGATGAATGTCACACCCGTGTAAATAGACAGTGATTTAAATAGGCTGAGGCTGATTTAAAATATTCAAGCGGACAGTTGGGCCATGCTTGTGATCGCTGAAGAAAATAATTTAAAAAAAAGAAAAGCTTTGAAAGATACATTTTAAAAGGAGTATTTAGAATTAATTTGACTCCTGGACTGGTGACATCAGTAGCGTTCAAGGCCAACGGTCTTCAGAGGGGCTTGAGGTCTCACCTGCAGGAATTCACACGGTGGCTGCTGACACTTCTCCTCCAATTCACAGATCTGCTTGCCGATGGAGGAGATCTCCTCCAAGAGCCTATTGATGTTCTCCTCCTGTCTCTTCATGATCTCCTGGTCCAGCTTTGCCAGCCGGTCCAAGAGGATGCGTTCCTGTCCCTCCACGAACTGGTGCAGCTCCTTGACTTCAGACACAACCTTCTGTCTCTCCTTTTCCACTTGTTCCTGCAACGAGAACCAACACGCGCAAGAAACAGTCGAGAAAAATTGCAACAGAGCTGATTTAACGTGATGACTTATAACACATCCATAAATTCCAGTGCCCGTTGCAGAGCAGAGGAATAATTAAGACAAATATTTTTGCCCTTTCTAGGCTAAAGTTGCTGGCAAAGGACATTTCCCATGGACTGTAATCTTTGTACACAAAATGCTCCAGACCTTTGAACAACGAGGGAAGATACAAAATAAAACCATAAACAGATTAGTCAGCAGAAGAGGTTGAGGAAAGGGAAAACAAGGCAAGGAAGAAGCAATCGGGTAATTCCCATTTTCTGTATGTATTAACAGGGTGGGTCTGGGAACGTGCCCCACTTACGAGCAAACCGAGGAAGAAAAAGATCAACGACAACCCGGCAAAATCCAATACGTGCTCCCAGCCTGCAAGGTGTACAAGGCGCAGGAGACGTGGGGAAAATGGGAGGGTCTTTTTATCTACAATGGGGATGGGCTCAGGCCGTCAGCACTGCCCAGACCTTATTGCAATGGAGAGAACATTCCTATACACGTGCAAGAGACCCTGGAGATGTGAGATTTGGCCATGGCACATCTCATGTCTCCACATCCATCACCACGGCCAGAGGGACAACTGAAAGGAAAGGGGGAAAATCACCGCCACCCAGGGATAGATACTTACGAGGAAGCCTAGGCTTTTCTCTTCCTCGGCCATTTTCAGCCCCAGCAGCTTTTCTCTCCTGTCCTTCAGGATCTGCACGTGAGCCTGGAATTTCTCCTGAGTGGAGGAGAAACACCTTGTTGGTGCATTTCCTTCCAGTAGCTGGTCCATCCCTCATCCCACCTATCCAGGTTTATCTCCTACAAACCCAGATTATTCCCTGCTTAATAACACGATCGTCTGTCTCTAGGAATTCATAAACCCTGATTTCTCTGAGAGTAGGGCAGCCAGAACTGGTTGCTTTCTCCAACAACCAGGGTGAAATTCATGGCATAGACTGGAAAAGACTCAGGCAAAGGACAAAATGAACAGAAAAGGAGCTTTAAATGACTGGGGAGACCCTGCTGGCATCTGCTCACGTTCAGCCTGTGCTCAGTGCTGACCCAAAACTTATAAGCTTGGGCTGTTTTCTCAGTTCAGCTGCCAAGGAATGTGCTTTTGGGCACAACCTCGAAGCCTGGATGGGACTTTCAAGCCATTTTACGCTGGGGAGACCATACCTTCCATCACCTTTGTGCAGTGAGACTGGGGCTACATCACCCATCTGCGGTGAGAGCAAATTTTTCTTCCCACCTTCAATGAAATCAGTTTTCACAACAAACAGCACACACACAGAGGGAAATTGGAGCCCAGACCATTGACGTGTTGGAAAAACCCAACCCTGCCTTGCACACAAGAGCTGTAAGACCAGATTCTGTCCTGTACGTCCACGTGCAACATCTCCTGCACCCCAAATGTCCAAGACAGCATAGCTGACCGTGCTTTGAGCAGGAGGCTGGTTTAAATGATCTCCTGGGCTCCTTTCCAGCATGATTTATATGAGGACACCATGAAAATATGGAAATGACAGCTTCAAGACAGTCAGGGTGACCAGCAATGTAAGCAAGGGGGTGCGCAGAGCAGGCAGGGTAGGGGGGCTGTAATCCAATGCTCACATCACGATGCAGAAAACAGATCAAAAGGGGTAGAAATCCAGATGTCTGCAAGCAGAGCAACCCACGGGGCAGCTCTCTGACCCTGTCCCCTCCTCCTCCCTCACCCCCACCCCACACACGGACACCTCCCACCTTGTGCTCCTCCGCAGCCTCCTCGATGGGCACCACGGCGTGGACCCGGTGAGCCTGGGACTCTCTGCAAACCAGGCAGATCGGGGTCTGATCCTCCTCGCAGAAGAGTTTCAGAGCTTCCTGGTGCTTCTCGCACAGCCTCTCCCCCCCGGCCCCTCCTTTGGCTGCCTGCAAGCTCAGCCGCTTGGCTATCTCAATGATTTTTGCCAGCTCCCGGTTGGGTCTCAGGTTTCTCTGCGGGGCCGTCTCTTTGCACTGAGGGCAGGAAAAATTCTCCTCAGCTTCCTCCCAGCAGCGGGTGATGCACGCCCGGCAGAAGTTGTGACCGCAATGGATGGAGACAGGGTCTTGGAAGAAACTCAGGCAGATGGAGCAGGAGGCTTCGTCGCGGAAACTTTCGGCAGGGCTGTCTGCAGCCATGGTCTTGTTAGCAAGGATGATGGGGCAGCTTTCGTTTTCCGCCTCCACTGGTCTTGCCCGTTGGCTGCTCCCCTTCCTGCAGGTGTCTCGGGCCCCGAGGGAGGTGAAAGCGAGTGGCAGAGGAGTTTTGCTGCTGAGATGCACCAGGTTTTCTCCAGGTTGCAACCGCTGACGAGCAAAATGCTGCGCTGAGCAGCTGCAGAGGGGAAGGGAGAATACTCCTTTCCCCAGGGACCCCAGCGGGTTGAAAAGAGATTAAATGGAAAATAAACGTCCTTCATAATGTGTTAGAGATCCACCTGCAGCTTCTGTATGACACCCCCTCCCCCAAAAAATATCCAGGCAAATGGAGGGGTAGCCCCTGCTCCAAGCCTCCCCATGGGGTCTGGCACCCAGAAACCATCCCGGTTTCATTGCTTATTAATAAATGCGCTTTTAAATTTATTAAGTGAAGGGCACACGCATGAGGATAGAGCTTAAGCAAGTCCCCTGCCGCAGATTAGTCTCCCTTCTTCAAGTTAAACCACCGAGACGCATTCTTCGCTGCTCATTTTAGCTCTTTATTATTTATCATACCTAACTGCCGGCTTTGCCGCCGTCCTGCCAGCGCCCTCATTTCTGCGTGTGTACGTGCAGCTATAAATACTTTTATTGTTGCTTTCGATTCTCTTTTTAAACATGATGCCATTTCTTTCACGGTTCAGGGCTGAGCCGGGAGTCAAGCAGCAGCCAATTACCACTCACCCTCTTATCTTTAGTTTTCCTTTTCTTCCAGGCTTGCCTGCAGTTAAGGAAGGGAGAGGATTTTCTTCCACCCTGTAAGTGAAATAACTCCACAACCGGCCGTACCCCTCACTCAGTCTGCTCAGAAGCGGGTTCTCCTTCACCCAAGATCCCACCGCACCGCAGGAGAGCTTCCTTCAGCCCTCAGCCACCGTGTTTTTGGGGGAAAAAAGCTGATATTTCAGGAATGTCCTTCCAGCAATGGAAACCTCCCCTCCCACGGCTGCTTTTCGGTTTGCAATGTCACCTGGCTCCAGCTGCACTGACCTTGCACGGTCGGTTGGGTGCCTGCCTGCATAAACGTGCCTGCCCCTGCTTTTTGTGCATCGGCTTTTTAAAAGCCTCAGCACCCCTCGTTTTCCTGCGAAGCCCCTCGCCTCGGGCTGTAGCAACAGCCCCCAAATCCACCAAGACCTCCCCCCAAATGGGGTTTCATAACACCAAAGTAGTGAATATCTTCCTCTCCTCCCCTCCGTCCCTCTGTGGCTCTCCTGAAGGGACAGCAATGTCGTTTTTCTTCCTCTTAGACAAGAAACCCTTAATTCTCTCAACCCCACGGACCTGTGGCACGTGGAAAAGCCGCTCCCTGTCCGAAGCCCTTTGTGTGCCAAAGCGAAGGGGGTTTGTCTGTGTTGGGCTGAGGCTGGGTAACGAAGTGACACATTTTCTGAGAACAGCAGTAAATAACACATCCGCCGTTATTTGTTTGCAAGTGGTTTTGGGGCGGGGGGGGGGGTGTCACGATTTTCCGGTGCAGCACTTTGCACACACCAACACTCAGACTGAAACCTGTGGTACCGTTTTCTACTCTGGACACTTATTTTTTTTTTTGTTAAATCTGGAGTTAAGGGTTGATTTAGTGGGGAATGAAATGTGCAGAGAGACCGGTGTTGGGATGGATACCCCTGGGGGACTGCTTGGATTTGACTTTTGCATTTAGGACGTTGCTGTCTCTCCTGCTCTTCTTCCTGCTGCCCCACCAGTGCTGGCAGCATCATCACCTCTGGCCCGGCACCAAAAGCCACGTTCCCTCCTCAATAACCCACATGGGTCACACAATCAGAGTAATTTCCCAGCAATTTACTCTTTGCTGTGCCTCTTTTGGGCTTGATGAGCCTGGAAAAGCATCTCAGCTTCTCCAAACCCAGCAATTCCAGTTGATTTTGCCAAGCCCTGGAGGCACTGGTGAGCATTAACAACCCTAAGCAGCTCCACTTGGGAACCCCCCCCCCCCCACCCTTGCCCAGGGACCAGGGGCTCTATTTAAGCCCAGTCCTGGGGCAAAGCTCTTTTGCAAGCTGCTTTAGAGGAGCACCCATGCGTGGCTGTGGACTTTCACGATTCATTACCGCGGTACCTTCAGTAAGAGACTTTTATCCCCTGAGAAAATTCGGTAGAGGTTTGGTGCTGCCTCTCCCAGGATGGAGAAAATACAGGTGTTGTGGGGGTGTTTGGTCTCATCACTGACGCGTGGGAGACCTGGGTGAGGGATGTGCATGCTAAGGGAGAGCCTGAGAAGTGGGCAAACCGTCGTTTGCCACGTCTAGATGATGCTGAACTTGATCTTAAATAGCAACAAGTCACAGAGAAGGGAACTGTGGGGTCTTTACATCTATCCATCTCCCTCGATATCAAACCTAAACCGTAGGGCAAAGCTCGCTAAAGGCTTGATTTGACTTTGTGGATAACCTGGCTCTGCTCCTAAAGGTGGGTTTGGTGTGGTTTTTTACAACTAAAGCTTTGCATTACAGCTGTCTGCAGTAAACTGGGTTGAGCATGAGACTAAAAATAATGACACCCGTCTCCAAAAGAGCCCTTAACTGGCTGTGCGTAAACCACAGGGGCTATTAGCGAGTGTGGTCTCAAGAGGGAGCTGGAGGCTCTGTTTTGAAGGTGAGGAAGATATTTGCTCAATGCCTCTGTGCAAGAGGAAAATTAGTAATCGAAGGTTTTCTGTGGGATTCTGCTTAACTGCTTCAAGGCATAGATACAGGGCTGGGGGCAACCACAATTAACCATCAGGCGCAAACCGTCGTGCTTCATTTTTCTCCTTTCTTTGCATTGTGTGCTTTTGCTCCTGCCTTCTTTTCACACCGTTTCAGGGTTAAATCTAAGTACCGACCGGGTGAAGGGGTGATTTTTCCTGTAGATCTTGCTTTCAGGGGATCAGCCAGATGAAGGAACTGTTTGGGCGGAAAAATAGGACCATTGGGAAAGGAATTTTATTATTTTTTCTTCAGCCTGGTTGATGCCTGACTGTGCAGGGGTGGAGAAGGCAGGATGGTGATGGTCAAAGCAACAAACGGGTCAGTTCAAAAGGATGGTTCAAATGCTAAAGAGGTTCAAACCCCCCCGCCCCCGGTGCAGACCAGACTCACAGAGGGATGTAAAGACTAAGTGTTGCTCTTCCCAACAGGGAGAAAGGGGATGTGGTTGCTCTTAGCTGGGGCATCCAACTGCTTTTGTGCTGGAAATGGGATCCCTGGGGTGCTGGCATCTCTCAGTACCTAGAGAAATACCATGCTAATAAGCCAGGACTTGAGAATTGATCCTGATTTGCAATGCAGTTTAATGCCTGAAGCTGGGGGGAGGGAGGATTTGACTGGGGGTGGAGTGGGGAGGAGGGCTGCAAATTTTCCAGGATCAGAGGGAGCTGGATGACGTCCCATTTCCCACCTCCCTTTCCTGCATCGCCACACCCCACACATCCCCCCCCCTTGGGCTCTGTTTGCTGCAGAGGTGGAACAGATGCTGGCCCCACAAGTGCCAGCAGCATTGATTTGCTGCCGAGAGGAGGACCAGACCCTCTCCCCACCCTGGGACCCTTCTCCCACTCCACATGGGTGCCCATCAGCCCCTACTTCTGGCTTCGTTCCTCCTCCTTCACCCTCCCTGCGATATGCAACCTGCTTCCCAAGCCACCGTCAGCCTCACCTTTTTCCGTGGATGCTCTTCCCAACCTTTTCCATGCCAAGCCCCCTCCCCAAATCCTCTTTGCCCCCATGCCTAGCCCCCTTCCACGATGTGGGTCTCGCCCTCAAACCCAGCAGGGCTCCCTTTCCCCATCCTTCCTCCCTGCCAGTCTGTGGGTACCAGGAACTGGTACGGACTGCAAGTACCAACCGTTTTGGGTACGGGGACCACCGTGGGGGATGCAACCAGAAGGACTTTGGTCATCACCCACTCTCTGCCTTCCCACCCAGGCTCAGCTCTGGCTCTGCCCACCCTGGGGGCGGCAGGAAGAGAAACGCCTTTCCCTTGCTCGGAGGAAAATGAAAGTGACCCACGTCTCGCAGCTCACATCAGGGGCCCCATGGCTGCGCCGAACCTCACCACAGAGCTCCCCAGCGAAGCCTCCTGCCCCATCTGCCTGGAGTATTTCCGAGACCCCGTCTCCATCCACTGCGGTCACAACTTCTGCCGGGCGTGCATCACCCGCTGCTGGGAGTGGACCACAGTGAATTTCTCCTGCCCGCAGTGTCGGGAGACGGCACCGGAGAGAAACTTAAGGCCCAGCCGAGAGCTGGCGCGGGTGCTCGAAATAGCCAAGCGGTTGAGTTTGCAGGCGGCCAGAGGGGAGACGGTTGACGAGGAAGGATGCAAGATGCACCGGGAGCCTCTGAAGGTCTTCTGCAAAGACGATGAAGCCTTCATCTGCATGATCTGTCGGGAGTCCCGAGTGCACCGGTCTCATACGATACTTCCTGTGCAGGATGCTGTCCAGGAATATAAGGTAAAGGGGACTTTTTTTTCCATCTAGATGTGCACTAGGAGCCAGACCAGCACCATCGGGGCTTGACGTTCCCCTCACAGCACATTACCATCAGGCTGTGAAACATCTCACCCCCACCCAGGGCAGCAGGCTGGGGGCAGAAATATTGTCCCCCTAGGTGTTTGCCTCTGCTGTTTCCCCCCAAACTGACCTGTTTCAAAATGACAGCGGAGACCACGCACCAGTGCTTCTGCTGTCTCAGTTCTCATCTGAGAACCTGATGCTCTGTGGCTGAAGGGGCAAGGTCTTAATCCCCTCTTCCCTGCTGCAAAATTCAAGCCTTTGTCCAGCTCTAGTTCTCACCGGACACCTGCGGATCCCGAGGTGTTCTCTAAACCAGCAGGAACATGGTCCAATAAAAATAGGGATGTTTCCCTGCTGTATCAGTGAATTAAATCAGCTCAGAGAAAGGATCCGATGCAGTCAAGAGCTGGTGCAGAAAGCTTTTTCCGCTATGCAGCATTTATTTCTATTTAAAGCATTCTGGGGTCTTAAGCTCAGGAACCTTCTGGACCAAGAGGGACACAAGGAGCAGCTCTGGAGCTGACCACAGTGCAATCCCCTCCCCAGAGTATTTTATTTTTAAGGTTGTTTCAATCTCCAGAGACATGGGGTCTTTGTTTTTTTCTTCTCTCAGGCACAAATCCAGGCTCACCTGCAAGCCCTGAAGGAAGACAGGGACAAACTCCTGGGGTTTCGAGAGGCTGAAATGAGGAGAAGCTGGGAGTACCTGGTAAATGTTTTTTTTTTTTTTTTTTTTCTGAGGAGAAATGGGGGTCTGGATGTCTCCCTTTGCCTTTAGATGCGACGCCATGTGGGTGACCACCCTGAGCTGCCTTGGGGCTGGGATTCCTCTCCAGGTACCAAACCAAACGCTGCCTGGCTTTTCTTTGTATGGTAGGAAAAGAATAACAGGCAGAGCCTGGCGCACTGCTAGGGACTCAACTGCTGAATGCAAAGCAATATATATATATCAAAAAAGGATGTAGGATGCTCGAGGCACTGACTGTTTCTAGGGGTGCAGTCACTGACATGCGTGGGGACCTTGCTGCATCCTTCTCCACCCTACTCTTCCCTTCTTGTGCCCCCTCCTTGCAGGAGAAGACCGAAGCTGAGCGGCAGGGTGTTTTTTCCAAATTTGAAGGGTTGCGTCTCTTCCTGGAAGACCATGCCCGTCATTTGCTCGCTCAGTTGGGGGAGCTGGAGAAGGACATTGAGAAAATGCAGGAAGAAAACATCACTAGTCTGACGAAGGAGATCTCTCGTCTGGATACCTTGATCCAGGAGATGGAGGAGAAGTGCCAGCAACCAGCAAGAAAATTTCTGCAGGTAAGGAGAAGGAGATGGAGCCAGGTTATCACCACCCAGCTCTGGGCTATTTTCTAGCTCTGGGTATTGCCCCATGATGCTGCCGAACCCAGGCTGTGCTCAGCTGCAAAGCAACACCCATGCTGTTGAGGTTTCAGTAGAGGTTTTGCTGCCAACACCTTTTCACTGAGTATCCTCTTCTCCTCTTCCCTCTCTCCCTTCCAGGACATCAGAGGCACCTTGAGCAGGTATGGGGCTTCCTGAGCTTCTCCTTCCATCTCAGGCTGGGGAGGGAGGCTGGACCTTGTGCTTGACGGGACAGGTACAGGAAAGCCCTCATAAAACCTCACCCAGAGGTCAAATATTTGGCTTTTTGGACAAAGGCTCTGAGCAAAGGTGTCTTTTACCCATCATTGGATGTGCAGCAGGTTTACTGAAGTGTGTACCAGCTCCTCTGAGCTGTGGCTGCACACAAAACATTCCTCTGAGAAGATGCAACCTCCCCTCTTTGTCCTGTCCTCCTTCTCTAGGTTTGAAAACGAAAACTTCCAGCAGCCCCCACTGCTTCTTCCAGAGCTGGAAAAGAAAATCAGTCACTTCAGGGAGAAAAATATTGCTATAGAGGAGACTTTGAGGAGCTTCCAAGGTATTGAGCATGGGCTGGGAAGACGGACCAATACCTGTGCGAGCATAAATTATATTAGAGTATAAATTATATTTTGTTGCGATTATATGTGTGGCAGAACAACCTCTCTGTTTTAATGTTCACTCTGGTACCTGCATGTTAGATCAGATAATGTCTCTTCTCCCCTCTTTAGACATCCTGATGTTTGAGCTGCCTGAAAAGAGTAAGTCCACATCTTCTGGAGGTGAGGGAGTGGGAAGGACCAAGGAAGGCTGAGGCCAACATGGGGTGGGCCATGAGTTGGAGGGTCATCTGGGGAAGGTGTTGCCATGTCTGAGCAAACCAATGAAGGGGGATGTGTGTGTGGTCAAAAATACCATAAGGAGCCAGGGAACCCTCCCCATAATGTGTTGATGGGTTCATTTATTTCAGTGGAGCTGCTAAGGATTTTTGACACAAAAAAAAAGGGTAGGGGTCTCCTCCTCTGCCTTGGGGCTTGTCCTCTTGCTCCCTGGGGAATCTTCTGCTGCTTTCAAGGGTCCTGTGGGACAGGTAATGTGACCAGTGTCTGCCCCTGCAGCAAGAGCAGAGCATCCCAAGCAACGGGATGGATAGTGTTGCAGGACCTCCCCGCTCAGCCCCAGCAGTGAGGCAGAACGCAAGGCCATGGGAAATGGTTTGGTTTCCTTTGCTCTAATCTCTGCCCCTTGCAGTGAAGGTGACCCTGGATCCATCCACGGCTCACCCCCAGCTCATCGTGTCGGAGGATGGGAAGAGTGTGAGGTGGGAAGATGCCCGGCAGGACCCATCTGCTGAGGGGTTTGGCACCGATCCCTGCGTGCTGGGCTGCGAGGGCATCACTTCGGGGAGATGCTGCTGGGAGGTGGAGGTGGCACCCAAAGGCTCCTGGGCTGTAGGGGTGGCCAGGGAGTCCCTGAGGAGGAGGGCAGAGACTGCTGTGAGCCCTGAGATGGAGCTCTGGTCTATGGGTCTCTGTGATGGTCAGTTTTGGGCTCTCACCTCCCTTGAGCGTATCCCGCTATACCAGATCCAAGTCCCCAGAAGGGTCCGGGTCTCCCTGGACTATGAAAAGGGTCAGGTGGCATTTTTTGATGCCGATAAGAGGGCCTTGATATTCACTTTCCCAGCAGCTTCATTTAAAGGGGAGAGTATCCATCCCTGGTTCCTGGTGTGGAGCGAGGGGTCCCAGATCACAGTGTGCCCCTGAAGCTCTCACAAGTGGGACAAGTCTTACGTCCCAAACATCCTTATTTCCTGCACTTTGGAGGACTTCTGTCTACTAAAGTCCTAGTTGGCCTTTCTGGCTTCTCTTTTCATCCTCAGTGATGCCAAAGGGTTGAGCATTCCTGTGGGCCAATGTCTCAGAAGGTCATCCCCCAACTGGGACATCAGTGGCTGGCAAGTGGAGCCACATCTGCCCCACAGCACCCTGCACGACCTTGACTGCATCTCCAGTCTTATGGTTTTAGATGAAGTAAAGATTTACATGCTGTAATGTTCTTTGCCTGGTTATTTGCTGCTTCAGGGTGTCAGGTTCAAGGTGGGGAGCTGGAGTTTTAACTAAATCCTATTCCTGATATTTGCACAAAGCCTGTGAGTTGGTTGTGTCAGGTCCACAAGCCCATGCAGGTGGCCTAGGGGCATCCCTGGAAGTCATCTGCCACGCTGCTCTCCTGTCTGCTGGTGCTCCCAACCACAGGGAAAGACACAAAGGAGAAAATCATGGGTTTTTTTATTATTATTAATCTACATCATGGAGGTTTCAAATATTACTTCTTGGAGAAGAGGAAACAGTTGAGGCGCAGGAGCTTTGCCACATGCAAACTTTCCATCAGCAAAGATACCGCATTGGTAGGACTCCACATTGCAGCACTGAAGGCTGGGATAAACCTCACCTGACATCAGAAACTCACAGTGCAGATCCTTTATAATACAGACACTGTCTGGTTTAGGGCAATTGTACCTGCTGGGGAGGGGAGGTAAAGTTTGGACCCCTTGGTTTGGAGGTGACCAGCTCAGATGGGGACACCTATACTTAATCAGGTAAACCTTTCTACTACTCTCACTCTGAATTTTCCCCCTTTTCCCAATATTTCCCATTTCTATACCCCAGGGTCCCTTTTTCACAGCTTTTTTTCCCCTCTTTGCCTCATTTTTTTTTCAGGCTTACCTCTTCTCCCTGCACATCAAAACCCCAGTTTCACAGGGAAGAAGGAAACAAAAGCTAAAGCCCCCATTTCTTTGGTTCCCTGTGGTCCCAACTTGTGATTGTCCCCTGAGGCTGTAGAAAGTAGGGGAGGGGGTGTGTGTGGGGGGGGGTGATTTGCTACCGTCCATGTCTCAGGGACACAGCCTGAGCTGGGACCTGGCTCCCACCACCCAGAGCCACGGGTGGACCCTCTCCCCAGTGAAAGAGGCATGGGAAAAAATGAACATGAGCCCCCCCTCATCTGCATCAAAGAATGCCACTGTCCCTCCGGCATAGTCCAGGTGGATGCTGACCCGCCGGGGCACCCAACGCAGGGGTAGGAGGGTCACCTTGCGGGTGGTGAGTGCCCGAACTTGTCCCCCCCACTTCTCCACCCCCCAGATCCCTCCTTGGGGGCAGAGGCTGAGATGCCCCTTCCGACGGATGGACTCGCGGGCCACCCCCACAGCCCAGTCCCCCCCGTCCCCCACCTCCACCTCCCAGCAATGCCGGCCCGCTGCAAATCCCTGGCATCCCAGCACGAAGGGCCAGTAGTCAAATCGCTCTGGGTTATCAGGCAGGTCCTGTCGTCCTTCCCCACGTCTCACGCTCTTACAGTCCTCGGAGAGGATGAGGTCAGGGTGAGCTGTGTCAGGGTCCAGGGTCACGATGGCTGTGGGGTGGGGGGACAGGGGTGTCAGAAGCAAGGCTGAACATCCCAGGGATGTGGGGGTCTTGGAGGGGCACAGCAAGAGCCAGACCAGCATCCCCAAGACAGGCGGGAGCATCCCCAAGACAGGCAAGGGGAAAGGTGCCGTATATGAAGTAGAAAAGCTGGTTTTAACTCCAAAAAGCCCCAAAGGAAAAGGTGCACAGTAATGGCAACAGACTTATGCAGAAATCCCTGCAGATTTTAGGCTATGTCTCGTCAAAAATACATGCTGAGGGGAGAAAAAGATTGAAGGAGAGCAATACATGGGATGTAAACCAGCAAAGTCTCGAGCAGGTTGTCTCCTACAACAAGCATCAACCACAGAATAAGGCCAGACTGGTATGGCTGAGCATGTGCTTAAAAATAATTAAAAAAAAGAGCTAAAACCTAAAGACAAGGTGATGAATTGGGTCAATCCATTTCCATATTTGTTTCATGGAAATAGTTAGGTTCTAAGGCAAGGGCTCTGCCCTGGGGTGGGTTTTCCTCCAGTGTTTTGCTGAGGCTCCAGCTGCAGGGCTGAGAAAACTTGTTGGGTTGCCCTAATTTTCGTATTCTTCCTTCAGCAGCTATTTTTGGCCACTTTGGGCTAGGTGCACCTTCATCTAACAGGTACGGCTGCTCTTACATTCGCACTTTCAGCAGAAGCCAATTTTGGGAAAGGCTGGGCTGGAGGGGGAGCCGAGCCAGAAGGCAGCCCATTCTTCATCCGTGAGCATCTTTCAGGAATTAGGGCAAAATATGTATAATTAAAAGTGATAAATGAGGCATTAATATCAAATTGTCACTCCTTCTGACCAGGAAAAGCCCTTTGCTCTTCCTCTCCTCCATCTCAGGCTTTCTCTCTGCAGCATTTCTGCTCCCAAAGTATATCCAGAGTAAGATAAGGGCAGCTCAACTCTCCCCAAAATAAGGCTAGCCTATCTTTTTCTCCTCCTCAAACCCCTCTCAGTACCTTGTAGCTTCTTCAGCGTTTCCTTCAGAGCACTGTTCCTCCATGAGAAATGACAGACTCTCTCTTCTGGCTCTGGAGAAAC
This sequence comes from Phalacrocorax aristotelis, assembly GCF_949628215.1. Classification (NCBI taxonomy): domain Eukaryota; kingdom Metazoa; phylum Chordata; class Aves; order Suliformes; family Phalacrocoracidae; genus Phalacrocorax; species Phalacrocorax aristotelis. Next base: position 250,250 of record NC_134306.1, on the reverse strand, counting down.
ACCCACTGGCAGCTGGAAAGTCACTTTCCCACACCTGAGGGAAAAGAACAACCCAAAACAGGCAGCACTTTTTGGAGTGATTGTCATCATTTCAGGAAATCTGATGACACCAGAAACGAGGTGAAGGTATTGCTATAGTGTTGGCTTTTTAATCTCAACCCCCTTGGCAACCCAAACCTCAAGGAAAGAAAAGGCCAGCTTTCCCTGTTGGATAAATCTTTGGGTTTTAATTTCATTTTTCCATGAGAAAAGCCCAGTGTGAGAAGACTGGGCTAGAGAAAAGAGCCAAGACTTTGCAGTGGAATTAAAGCCAGCCTTTGCCAACGCGGAGGTCATTTTGAGACTAAAGCTCCTTTGATTAGCACATCCCCAGAAATGATCAAGAGAAGACACAAGCTTGGAGCAGTGGTAGCCAAAACACCCTTCTGGACTCTCGCAATTTCCCCGAAGCAGAGGCGTATTCAGCAGCCACCGATGAGTTTTCTCCTCCGTGGTCATTGCTTTTTGAAAAGCTCATGAAACAGCCTTTCAGAGAGGCCACATACCTGCTGACGGTGCTTTTCACATCCTAGGGAAAGAAGAGAGGAAGAGAAAAAGGTCAGCCTGAGTTTTTCTCCTTAAATCACAGCGATGCTGAATTCTTTAGTTGGGGATGGACCTCTTGGGTCTCTGCTCCAACCTGCTCCTCAGGGCTGTGTCCAGGCAAGCTCTGAATATGTGCAGGAGTAGAGATGCCCACATCTAGAGGGACCCTGAACCAGGGAGGCACCATGCTCACAAGGAAAACATTTTTTCCCCTAATCTAGAAAAAATTTCTCTTGCTACAACCTGTACTAGCTGCCTCTCATCTTTTCCCTGGACACCTCTGAGACACTGGCTCTGCCTGCTCCATAATCCCATTAAACTGTTATAGATTACCAGGGCCCCCAGGAGCACTAATAGACATTAATGGTCCTGATCAGCCCCACCTGAGACCCCACCCACCCCCTGCCCATGGCTCAGGGGCTCTATTTAAGCTCAGTCCTCGGTATTTAGTTATTTTGCAAGATGCTTTGGCGAAGCATGGCTGTGGACCTTGCTGATCCACTCTGTAGGCTACCTTCTAGGCTTGCCTCCTTCCATGGACCTACCTGATGCTCTGGGCTGCTCCCAGCCGCTCCCCTCTCTCAGGTACCACAAAGTTGGGGTGAAGGCTGGTGATGGTCTTGCTCCCTACGCTATCGTGCTCAGGTCCCCAACCCTTCAGGAACCACCAGCCCTCACCATTCCCTGCCACAGACAGTGATTTGATCCCCTTTGTCTTCCATCTTTCCAGGCTGCAAATCTCCCCCTCTTCATGCCCTTGGGGGTTTCAGGGTTATGGATGGGATAGGAGCAAACTGGGACTAGGAAAGCCCAACTAATTAAACCAGTAACTACTTGGTGGGGAAGGGCATCCCTACAATTTTCCCTTGAAAAACTGCAAACTATCACCTGGATGAATTCACTCACTGATTTCTGACTCTCCTCTTCTTGCCCTTGTGTCAGCGTGTCCAGGTGAGAAATCTCCTCCATGTGTTTGGTGGCATTTTTTGCCTGCCTCTTCTCAATCTCATTTTTCAGGTCTTCCAGCTGTGAAAGCAAGAAGTGCTCACGTCCTCCTGGGACCTGCAGCGTGCCTAAAATCTGAGCACGTCTTCTCAGATAGAAGGTGAGGGCTCACCGTCTATCCTCCCCTTTTAAGATGCAAACAAAGGAGCAGTGGGATGGGAAATACCATGAGGATTTCACAGAAAGGCATTTCCCACGGGAGAAGATCACCTGTGAACCCAAAATCCTCCTAACTTTTCTTGAATTCCTGGAGAAAAAAAATCAAACCTGATGCAGAAAAGCAACATGGCTTTGGAAGGCAGGTTGTTGATAAAAGTCACAAACACACTTGCATGAACTCGGACAGAAAGCCATGATATTCCTGCATTTACCAGCACAACAGTGGAGCAAAACAACCAAAAAGGATCTAAAGAAATTACCCTAAAGTCAAGACCCTAAAGGGACTTGAGAGGTCAGGGAGGTTGACACCTACCAGATCCTCCAGTTTTCTGCACTCCAGGGTAGCTGTCCTTCCTCAGAGACCTTCTCTCTCTTCCTTCAGAAGACTTAATATCTACCTGAATTTCTTCTGGAGCAAACTTAAAAAACCTGTTGTTTTTGTCCCTTTGATGGGGCTGGATCTTTCTCTTCCTGTTCCTTCCCAGTCCTGGCTAAAACTGCGACACAGATGCGTTGAGCTTGCGAGTCAGCTCTTTCTGCCGTCTCTCCTGGACGGGAGGTGGTGACACCCTTGGGCCGATCTGCTGGGAGCATCGTGTTTCTCCCTTGTCAATCTTCCGGCTTTTTATTCTGGGGAGCTGCTGAGGGCTGTCACCTCACTGCTTTTGTCCCTCTCCTTTTAGGGTTAGGCACTAGGCAAAACCATCAGCCCTCCCAGGAAAGGGCTGGAGGCAAAAGGCATCCAGGCTATGCCAGGAGGGTGAGGAGCTTGGTGGGACCATGGGTGGGGAAAGCCTAAGAAAACGGGGAGGGAAATGTGCAACCAGCACCTTGTAGGTTCTGGAAGAAGGGCTGCAACTCAATGCACTTAAAGGGGCATGAGTTGGGGTCCTTGGGACAGCTGCCAGAAACGTGCCTATAGTCACCCATCACTACATGCCCTCCAAGAAGCGCTGTCCTGGCTCTGAGCTCACAGGGAAACATTTCTAAGCAATTTCTAACCCGCTGCTCCTTTGCTAAGCTCCATGGCTAAATATATATTTTTTTTTTTTACATGGCAGAAATGGGGAGTTTTAGAGACAGGGTCACTGTGACTCAGCTGAAGGGCTACCAACTGAGAGAGCTCTCCCAGCTGTGATCACCCGGCCAGGTTTGGGGAAGTGAGTCTTATTTCTAGCAAACTATTCCCATCAGGCAGAGCCATGGGGGAGTCGCTCATTCTGGGAACAGCAGGACTGGAAGCAAACGCCCTGCAACCACTTCCCAGGGAAGCATGGCCTGGGGTGAGCAGGTTGGGAGGCAATCTGTCCAGCCAGGTGCAACCAAGAGGTGGGTGCAACCAAGTGAATGTTGGCATTTTAATGAGACACCTTCGTCTGAGCTGGGCGGCTTTGTTCCTCATGGAGAGCGGCTCCGCACCGTCGGCAGAGCCTAGGGCGCAGCTCCTTTAATCTCAAAATTAGGTGCCTACGGTTGGGCAAATGAGTCGCACCCTAAAAGCGTCTACAGAGCCTGGAAAACTGGCTGGGGTGGAGACATCTGCATTGCAGATTTCTAGAGCGAAGGGACATCCTGGGAGAGAGCTGGAGCTGGGAGAGAGCTGGATGAGGATCAGAGATATGGAGGGAACCTGTGGCCCTGAAGAAGGCACGAAAAAACATCAATCTCTTGATCCAAGGAAAGCACCAAGTTTTACTTGGATTTGGTGTTTTGTGTCTTGTGTTTCTCAGCAGGTGCCTCTGAGAGGAGAATGGTGGGATTAAGGTGGTTCGGGGACCTTGAGCAACTCACAAATGTGTCCTTGCAGAACTTTTTGAGAGCTTTTCCCCTGATTCACCCAGGTTTTCTTCTTCGTCCTTCCTGCACCAACAGTCTCTCTATTCATATTTTCCTTTGCCTTTCCCAGCCGGGCTTGAGTTGGAGTCGGGACCCAGATCCAACGCGCAAAGTGACACATAGGCACCATACTCCTCCTGGTCAGGGATGTGGCAAAGGTAAAGGGGATGAGATGGGAGAAAGAGCAAAAAAAATACTCAAGGTTTTTTACTCAGAAGTCTTTCCCAGTAGCCCTGATCACCCTTTCTTCAATAAATCCTCATGCTTGAGCTCCTGCAGTGATTTCGGGTTGGCTTTGCAGGAAGCACATCTCTATCCGGCACCGGGATCCCTCTGTGTTTCCCAGCTGATGGGACCAAATGACAGCGATGCACCAGGCTGAGGAGTGTGGATGGAGGGGAGATGTCACAGCCTGACAAACAGCACCAAAATACTGGCCATAAGTTTGCCGCAGTGGGACCCGTGGGGGTGGCGAGATGGGGCTTTGTCACGGGGTGTCCATTCATATCTCATCTGTTATTCTGAGCCCACCATTGCCTGCTCCCTCCCACTCTCGCTTCTGGTTCCTCTTCTCGGTTCTATAATCAATAATGTGTATTTATTTTGGTGATGTCTCTTCCTCTTTTGGGTTTCCTTAGAAGAAAATCAACAGTTTTTGAGGGAATCAATGTAGGTGAGTTAGGTGAAAATGCCAGAACTTGTATTTCACCTATTCACTCCACCTGCTTTTATAGTTGAGGAATATCTAACCAGCACAGCCACAGGAGCTTCTGCTGTGATTTATCACATCTTGTCCCTCCTGAACAGTCAACAGGGAGAAACAGGCTTTTCTTGGGAGTTATCCAGGAAGCTGAACATGTATAATGGTGTGGAAAATTGCATTCCAGGTGGGTTTGTTTCCCTTCACTGCCTGCAAAGGGGGCTTGAATGACTGGAGGTCCGCCACGAGAAGGTGGAAAGGTAAGCCAGGTGTCCCCATCTTGTGCAGCTTTTCTTAGTTTTGCTAACCTAAAAGCTAAGAAATCCAGAATAATACATCCATAGCAAGGCAGAAAGTGGAGAGTGTAAAACAAAATGTTCTTTTATTTAAAATAAATATCAGAAATGTAGACAGATATAGAAACCAGCTCCCCAAACCAAGCCAGTCTGTAGTGAGAGGCCACCTCCCTTTGCAGATCAGATTCTGGATCTGCCTTGCAATTGATGTCAGAAAGAAAACTCTTTGCAAAGATATATAAACAGGAGGATTCATTCCATTAAAGCCAAAATACATTTTAAAAGACCACACATTTGAAAGTCCTGGGTGCTCTCCATCCTTGATCAACCCTTCGCTGTTCTGATGTGCTGACTCCATCACCTCATACCAGCTGATCTTTTCTCCCCACCACTGTCTGCTGGTGTCCCACCTCCCCATCCTTGCCATACAGGTGTCATCCCAAAGCTCCAAATGGAGATGGACACGGGAGGGGAGCAGCAGGTTCTCTCGGTGAGATGCTCTGAGCAGCCACAGCAACCAGCTGGCATCACACAGATGTCCCTTTTGTTAAGGTCTGATTGACAGACATCTCAAGGACAGATTCGGAGGGGGGACTTGAATCCTACCCAGTCCAGAAGGGACATCACCTTCCCAGTCACCACCTGGTCCTCTGAGGGTGGGGTTTGGGTCATTTCTTGCAAACGAGCCCCCATCCCCATCTTGAACCAGGGGAAGACCCTCTCCCCATTGAATGAGACTCTGCTATAAACTAAGATGGAAGTGTCATCATCATCTGCGCTGAAAAACGCCACCCGCGCCCCTTCATAGTCCAAGGAGACCCGTATTCTCCTGGGAAGCGGGTTCAGGCGCAGGTTGGCACGGGGGGATGTGAGGGAGTGATAAGCCTCCAGCGCCCAGACCCCCTCCTTGGGGGTAAGGCTCATAGGTCCCTTCCTCTTGATCGATGCTCGGGCCACCCCCAGGGCCCAAACCCCACCCTGCCCCACCTCCACCTCCCAGAAATGTCTCCCTGAGGTGAAGCCTTCGCAGCCCAGCACACAGGGTTCAAAGTCAAATCTCTCTGGGTTGTCCGGGAGGTCCTGCTGAGTCAGATAGCCCCTGGCTTCTTTTCGGTCCTCGGAGAGGTGAAGGTTGGGATGAGCTGTGGCCGGGTCCAGGGTCACATTGGCTGCAGGACAAGGGAAAACCAGAGTACTGGAGGTAGGGCTTGGCCGCAGGACGGGCTGGAGATGTTTGTTTTCCTCCCAGCATCTGGGACCAGCCCCACTCTCCTGTTTCTCCCAGCTCTGGGTGCTTCATGGGGGGGCATGGGCAGGTCTAGGGCTAATGATAGCTTTGGGGTCCCCCAGCAGAGATGCCCCTGGGTGAAAGGAGAAGGGGGAGAGGACAAAGCATAGAGCAGAGATATGGGGTGGGGATGGTAGGAAGTTGATGGGGGGGGGGAAGGAGAAGTGCAAATGCTCTTCTCAGATTTCCCTTTCCTTTGGGTCCCAGAGGGGCATTTGGCTTTATTAGGACCATATCTCAGCCTCTGGATACACCAGAGGCATCAACATCAGGGTGCTGTCCCCCTTCCCTTCCTCTCCCCGGGGGATTTCATTGTGTTTTTTTTTCCATGGGAATCTCTTCCGCAAGCCAAAAACCCAGCCTCTCCCACACACTACCATCGACTTACTTGGCTCTTGCAATTTAAACATCAGGCTGTCTAAAGAAGAAAGAGATTTCACGGTGTCAGATTTATGTGTCAGACAAACCGGCTGCAACTTAGCTTTATCATGCAGGCTGGGGAGGCGAAACAGCTAACGGGAGAGTTGGGAGGGGAAATATTGAGGGTGTGAGGGCTTGGCCGGGTGCAAAGGCTCTGGGCTGACTTGGCCTGGTGCAGGTATTGCTGCTGTGAAGCTACACAACTCTCCCAAAGCCAGGGGAGATTAACCTCCTGGCCAAGCTAAACTCATCTCCAAGAGACACTGCAACAGATTTCTCCCACTGTTGTAGCATCCCTTCCCTGGCTTTGTACCCACGTGAACTTTATTTTTCCCACCAGCTTGGAAGTGATGGGAACAACCACACCAGCAGCTCTGTCTGAATTTGCTTTTCACGTGGCACATGGAAGAGGAGACTCCTCTGCCGAGCTTGTTTTTCCCTCCCCTCCACTTCCCAACTATTTTTGCCACAGGAAAAACTGTCAGTGTCCTTCTCTGGTTAAAAGTTTCAGCTGCATTTCTTTACAACAGTTACTAGGCGGGTTTTGCATTAGCAGCCAGCACACAAGAACCCAGTTTCTCCCAGATATCAGGCACGCGAGGCACCGTGCCCTCTCCTAACCCTGCTCGGTACCTTGGTATTTCCTTAGCATGCCTCTCACGAGGGTGTTTCTCTGAACATAGTCCTCAAGTCTTCTTTCCAGATCAGAAGAAATCTCCACTGGAGGGTTGAACTTCATCATCTCACAACTGCAAAGAGGGCAAAAAAACACCCCATGTGTGGTATATTTGATTGCTCATTGTGTTCTCATTAAATAATCCAGGACAAGCAATGGGATGGGCTGAGGATACTTATCCAGGAGCAAATAAAACCCCCCTTTTCCCTGCCCTGTTTCTTTGCACTTTGTTTCCCCCAGGCAGTCGCTGAATGGACATTTCTGAACACAAAGCAATGTAGTGGGAGGCTGAGCTATCGACTGCATCCGTCTGGTTTGAAACCCCGACCTCAGGATTCACCCAGGTGGCATCCAGACCTCTCCAAGCATCAGGGTGTGGGGAAAGTGAGAAGGAACCATGTTACCTGTTCAAGAGTCTTCTGATGTCCTAAAGGAGGGAAGAGAGAGGAGAGACTGTTGGTGAAGAGGGTGTGAAACAAGTGTTGTGCCTTCTAACAGAAGTTATATATTTTTATGGCAATGCAGTAGCAAAGAAGGACCCTATGCATGTGTTGATCCCACCCGCAGCAATGCTAGAAGACACCAGGGAGCTGCCATGGGGCTGAATTTGGGCTCCCACATCTCAGGCTTTGCTCTCTCCCTCCTTTCCCCACCAGCTCTGATGCTTTGGGCTCTCACCTGCAGGAATTGGCTTGCTGGCTGCTGGAATTTCCCCTCCATCTCCCACATCAAAGTCTCGAGGTGGGAAATCTCCTCTAGGACCTTCGACATTGCTTCCTCCTGGATCCTGCTGATGGCCCTGTCCAGGTCTGCCAGCTGGGTCAGGAGGAGGCGCTCTTGGTCCTTCAAAAACTGGTGCAATCGCTCAAATTCACGCACTATTTTCCTCCCTTCATTTTTGGTTTTCTCCTGCTAAGATCAGAGATGAGGGCAAAAGGGGATGAAAGAGGGGCAGGAAACCTCCCCACGCAGCAGAAGGCATGGCAGGAGCCCTCTCCAACTCTAGCACTTGAAACACTTGCAAAAAATTCCCTCATGGATTATTTTTACATCTTTCCAGTTTCTATTAGTGTCACACCTCTGAGGCTGACACAGTTTGTGGGGCTGCAACAACCCCAGACCTTTGCAGAAGGAATCACAGTAGCCTCCAGTCAAGCTCTGCAAGACGGGCAGGAGACGATGGGGGCTGCACAAAAATCCCACCACGCCCAAGAAAAACAGATTAGTGCTTCAAGGTCAGGTTGGTCTCACCATACTGTGTCCTTGGTGATATTCAGTCAATGCAAGGGTGAACTGAACAGCAAACCATCTTGCTGGGGATTTAGATACTAGCAGGGACTATTCAGGAGGCTTAGCCTGGAAACAGAACCGACAGATTCAACCTCAACTGGACTCTATAAGGGGGAGATTTATAGAGTTTAAGGGGGAAAAATAAACCCCTTCCAGCCCATCTGTCTCTGCCAGGCTGGGTACTGCCTGCCTGCCCCCAGCTCCCTTGCAGAGGAGTTGCAATGTTATCTCCCCGGTGCAGGCTCCAGCTGATGTGAAACCCCAGCAGATAAACACAGGGTTGGCCGGTGCCCAGAGCAAATGGCACAACACTCTGCAAACCAAATATGCAAGAACTGGCCTCAAAATACAGCAAGCAATGCTGGGGCGGGTGGAGAGACCCACAGTCCCCAGGCCTCTCTGCTGGAGGGAGGGCACCTACCAGGTGCGAGCTCTTCCTTACTCTGCTTTTTCTGCTTTCCAGGTATTTTTCTCTCTCCTCCTTTAAAGCCTGTAGACAGCCTTGGATTTCTTCCTGAGGAAAAAGAAAAGGTGCTTTTGGAGGAGCTGAGAACTAGCCTTTTTCTCCACTAAAATTACTTCTGGCCTCGTCTTAGATGGGAGAGGCTTTGCCTAAACGCTGGCTCCTCTGCAAGGAGCAGAGCTGGAGGAGGCGGAAGGTCCAAAAGCAACCTACAATGTTCTGAAGATTTGTGCAAAGAAAATGCAACCTGCAAACACCAACCTTGCCGCAAGCGTGGGGAAAAATTCTGCAGAAGAGCAAAACACTGACGGTAATCAATGGCCTGTGTCCAGGGACACATGTAAGAGCAAGATAAGTGCACAGTGAGATTTCCCTCAAAAACACTCACAGCCTCCAGGAATTGGTGGCTGTGGGATAATTATTTCTGTGTTTAATAACTCTCAGTGGATTTATTTAGTGTGCATTTATAGACGTGCTTTTTGAACCCACAGAAACCCTCAACATCAGCAACACCTTGCAGCAAGGAGTTCCTCCTGTTAACGCTGCACGATGTTGCGCGGTGTTTGCGCAGCTCTGCCAGGCGCTCAACTTTTTGCTGAGAAAGATGATGAGGATGGGTTTGGATCAGCAGGAAAACAGAAAAGGAATAGAGAAGGGGAAGAGTTGGGAAGAATTTGTTTCTCTGTATTTGATACTAAAGAAACAGTGAATAGGGGAACAAATATGCAAAATTGCCCTCAATAACTGATGTAACCATGTTGGTTTTTTTAAAAAAGAATTATTGGCCATTTTTACAGGTTTTGACTATTTATCTTTGCCTGTATTTCAGTACAGTCAAGTCAAGACCAGAGTTCAAAGAGGGAAAAGGCTAACGTATTTTTTATTTCTCCCAGGCTGTTGGCAAAGATGAATAAAATAAAGGGGGCGGGGGGTTTGGGGACCCTGATAGAAACATTGTGGAAAAACAAATGTCCATGCAATAAAATGCAAATAAGTAGCAGGTGGGTAGATGACACCCAAAAATCCCTGTTTGCAGCTGCGCCACGGAGGTGCATGGAGAGGGGATGCACCTGAACGGCTGCGCTTTGCCCCTCGGAAGGGATTTGCTGTAAGGTGGGGAGGTGCAAACACACGCCCGGTCTTTACCTTATATTCCTGAGCAGCTTCTTCGACAGGGACCACGGTGTGGAAGCGGTGAGCCTGGGACCTGTCGCACACCATGCAGATGGGCTGCTCGTCCTCCTTGCAGAAGAGTTTCAGAGCCTCCTGGTGCTGCCTGCACAAATTCTCCCATCCCTCTGCTCCTCCTCTTGCCTGCCGCCTAAGCTGCCTGGCGATTTTGGCAATATTTGCAAGCTCCCTGCTGGGACGGAAATTCTTCTGCAAAGCCATCTGCCTGCACTGCGGGCAGGAGAATTGTGCCTCCAGCCCTTCCCAGCAGCGGGTGATGCACGCCCGGCAGAAGTTGTGGCCGCAGTGGATGGAAACGGGGTCTTGGAAATAACCCAGGCAGATGGAGCAGGAGGCTTCGCTGTGCAGGCTTTCTGCCGGGCTCTGCGTGGCCATGGATCTTCCCAACCTACCTCCGGGATAGGATTAAATGAGCTTCACTTTGCAGGGAGAAGAGGAGGACGTTCCTCCTTCTGGCTTGGCTGTTTTCTCGTTGCAAACAGGGGGAATCAACCCCCAGCCCCAACACCATGAAACGGCAGCATGGGAGGCTCGAGGAGGATGATCACACGCAATGCTTCCTCCTCACCTCCTGCCAGCCTCCGACCAGTTTCGGTTCAGTTGACTTTCTGAGCCAGATGTCAGTTAGCAGATAGGAAGCTGGAGGGCAGGGCTGCTCTTCAGTGGGACCAGGATGGCCTGAAGGAGTGGTTGGACAGAACTCTCGTGAAACTCGGGGTGGGATACCCTCTTGCACCAGGATCAACCATGGAACAGGACTTTGGGGTCTTGGGGGTGACAAATTATCCATGAGTCAGCAATGGGACTATACACCAAAGATATCAACCCCATATGGGGCTGTGTTAGCAAAAGTGGAGAGGGGAGGGATTCCTCCCCTCCATCAGCATGTGTGAGGCCATATCTGAGTGCAGGGACCAGTTTGGGGCTTCCCAGTACACGGCAGACAGCATCAGGCCACCAAAGTGAAGCCCAGGATGGATGGGGAAGAGATTGGGGTTATCCAGCCTGGAGAGGAGAAGGATCAAATCACTGCCTGCAACTGCCCTCCAGACACTACCTGGTGGGACCAGGATGGGAGAGGGAAGAAAGGAGGCAGCAGAGCAGTTTAGGTTAATCTTTGGGGACAGCAGAGCTTGTTTTATTACATTTTTTTTTTTATTTAATATGCTGGATTGGTTGGGTACACGTTCGGTTCACTGACTTGCTAAAGGAAGTTTGAACTCCAGTATGTCTAGGGAAAAAGAAAGAGGAAAATGTGAGAGGCAGAAAGATAAATTGGACTGATTCTGGATTTCTGCAAAAATCCGGAGAGTCAGGAACAAGCTTGGGGGAATGTAGAGAAACTTGAGGAGGGAAAGGAGAAAAGCAGGACTATACATGTGAAATTCACCCACGCGCAGAGGGGCTGCTGCAAAGAAAGCAAATACAGCGACACATTGGGGCATGTCTGCGACAAGGAGCGCGGGAGAGCAGCAGGACACTATCTCCACGTAGTTAATGTGAAATATATGGGACCCAAAGCAACAGGCAACAACAGCAGGAGGCAGGTGACATCAGACTAACACTCGCTGCTCATTTACAACCTCATTATTGGATTTGGATCTTGGAAAAAAATAACAACCAGTCCTCATTCAACAACCAGGATGTATTTCTTTCACATGGTTTCACTCCATTCCTCCCCACAGAGGAGCACAATGATATTTTCCCTTCTGGACCTGCGCATGGTACCTTGAAATTTCTCCATAGCCTGCTTGACAACTGCGGTTTTCTCTGTGAAATCACAGAATTTCTTCTCCAGCTCAGGGGAAATATCAAGTGGCTGTGAGAACATTTCCCTCTCACACCTGGAAGGAAAAGAGGGGATGTATTTACACCTGTTGTAGTTTGTTACCCAGTGTTTTCTCAGCAGTCAGCGGGGAGAACTCGTGGAGGGAAGATGATGGGTTTGCATCATATCGCACATCTTAGCAAATTACACATTGCCCTTGTAGATGTTTATTGGTTTGCTGCAGCTGTGAAAGGATGAGGTGGTTGAGTCAGGGTCCTAATGGCAATTAACATCCCTGAGCAGACCCACCTGGGACCCCACACCCATGGTCCAGGGGCTCTATTTAAGCTCAGTCCTGAAGTATTTAGTTCCTTTGCAAGCTGCTTAGGCAAAGCATCCATGCATGGCTGTGGACCCTGCTGATTCATCCCATGGGCTGCCTTCTTGGCTTGCCCCCAGCCCTACCTCGGGCCCACGAACCCGCCTGATGCTCTGGGCTACCCTCAGCTGCTCTTCCCAGCCTTGCTTGGCTCTCCTTGCTCAGGTATGTGGAATAGGGCTATGCCTGGTGATGTCTCCGCTCCCTGTGCAGTTGCGTGCAGATCCGTAGGGAGCCATCAGCCCTTGCTGCATCCTGACACCTTGTTCCAGGATGATGCTTGTTTTTGTTACCCTGAGCTAGCTCTTCAGCAATGGCTTATGTCTTCCTCAACACGCCCCCACCAGATATTCACTTTGAGAGCGTAGGAACCTGTGCCCTACAGAAATGGAGCCCTGCCCTCCTAGTTCAGCTCATGCAGGTGACTGAGCCATCAGTGCCAGTACATGCCTTAATTTATCATTAACCAAGTAGAGAGGAAGTCCCCTCCTTCCAAATCACAGTGTCCTCAGTCAAGTCCAAGTCTGTATTGCAGAAGGGCCAACCTGTCCCTACATGATTTCTCTCAGTATCCTGCTACAAAGCTGCTCTATTGTGGTGAAATTTTGATGGGAGAAGGCCCACATACCTGCTTAAGGTGGTTTTGATGCCCTAGATGAGAGAGAAAATGAGACTTAGTGACCTGGAATACCTCCCCTTGGAGTACTGGGGTCCTACTGTTGTGAAGTCCCTCTTTTAGCATGTTGGGGTATAAAACCGAGAGCTGGAGACGAAGCTGGTGCTCAACCAGTGCCTTCGCAGCAATTTTGGGAAGGCTGGGGTCTCGCCTTCAGGAGTTCATGGCCTGGCTGCTTGTATATCTTCTCCGTCTCTTCAATCCCCATGACCAGGCTCGTGGTCTCCTCCAAAAAACTGGTAAGGATTTCTTCATGTGTGTTCATTATCTCTGTGTCCAGCTGGGCCAGCCGAAAGGACTCCTGCTCCTCCAGGAATTTGTGTAGCTCCTTGTATTTGACCACAGTCTTCTGCTTTTCAGCTTCTGTCCCCTTCTGCCAAGGGCAATCCGAAGGGGGAGGGAATGGAAAGTAGGGAATGGGACAAGAGCATCAAGAGTCAATGGTGGGTCAAGCATTGGTGGGATCCACTAAAAAAAAATGCATTTGGGGAAGTTACAAACCCGCTCTCCCTTCCCTACACCCCTTGAGCACCACCCACCCATGGGAGAAGAGAGGAAGAGGAGATGTTCCTCCTTTCCCTCCATTCCTCTGCCAAGGAAAACTAATGGGCACCTACAACGTAGTCCTGGACTCTGTCTTCTTTCTCCATGGGAGATTGAAGGGCCTCTTGCTCTGATTTCAGAAGCTGCAGCTGGGCCTGAATTTATTCCTGAGAGGAAAGAAATAAGTCCCTGTTTTTAATGGCATCAGAGGCAGGCTCTTTGCTACTGCAACACCAACGGCGCTTCCTGGTGCGCAGCTGGCTTGAAACTCATTCTGGGTCTTTCCAGCTTCTCTGTTGCAGCGGGAAACTAATTTCAGGTTGGCCTGAGCTGCCTGCAGAGGCATCATTGCTGGAAAGTACCTTGTGAGGGGTGAAGCCAAGAGGGGGGAAAAAAAAGCTCAATGCAAAAGTAGAGCAGGCTCATTCCAGATTGCAAGCAGACCAGCTGAAGAGATATTACATCCAACACCAGCTGGTCCAGAGCAGCGGGAGGCAGATGGATTCGGCACCTGCATCTGCTGCTGGTGTAAGAAAGTTTCGACCTCTGGAGGATAGCAGTTTGCTGTTGAGCAGGGCCATTTAGCTGGGAGAAACAACACCTTCATTTGAAAAGTGTGGTTTGTTGTTTTTTTTTTTTTTCTTAGCTTAGTCTTAGGTCAGCTGGTAGCAATTGATGCAAAGCTTTTAGAGTTTTTAAAAAATAGAAATAAGGAGCTGAAGGTAAAGATTGGAGCGGGGGAAGTCAATTTCTTTGGAAATTCAGTCACATTTGCAATCTCATGGATTTTGACGTAACTCAGCAGAAACAATGGGGAACTCTTGACTGCTCTTGAAATAAGTGTTGGGAAAGTTTTGTGACACCTGTGACTGTTTCAAAGCTACTAAAATCCCCCCCCTTTTTTTCTTAACCAAGGTCAAGGAGATTTCAGGGAGCTGTGGGGTAGGAGAAGGGCTGAGGATCTCTTTCCTCTCTCTCTCTCTTTTTTTTTTTTTTTTTTCCCTACTGATCTTCAGCATAGCTGATCTTGATAAGGGACCCGCATCCTGGAGCAGAGAGCCATTTATGGTTGCTGGATAAACAAACCCTCATGAGGGCTCAGTAAAGCCCTGGCATTGCAAATTGTGAGGTTAAAAGGTTACATGGGGATGGTGGTGGTGAGAAATCATATGCCTCTGTTTCTTACTCTTCCCTAAGCCTTTGCTCGTGGCTGAACCCTGGGGGAGACAACCCCTTGGGCCCCCAGACCGTGGTGCTCCTACGCCCACCTCTTCTGCAGGGTGGGTAATGCCCCCTCAGTAGTTGGTATCAAGAGACAAGGATGGGGGAGTCCACAGGTGGTTTATCCTGCAGCTCAAAGGCTATACAGGTATTTACACCCATCCAAAGCATCGACACGAAGATCTTCTGGCCCTTTGTGTGTCGATGTGCCCCAAAACCCCTCACCTGTACTCCTGGGCAGCCTCGTCCACGGGAGCCACAGAATGGTTAAGGTGCACCTTGGACCTGTCACACACAATGCGGACAAGCCTTTCCTCGTCTTCGCAGACAAGCTTCAGGGTTTCCTGGTGCTCCTTGCACAACTTCTCCCCTCCTTCCATCTCTCTGACCTGTCGCAGGTTCAACATCTTGGCTAATTCAGTGATGTTGGCCAACTCCCAGTTGTGTCGGAGGCTCTGCTGGGGCACGGTCTCCCTGCAGCGGGGGCAGGAGAAGTTGGTGGTCAGCCCTTCCCAGTTCTGAGTGATGCATGCCCAGCAAAAGCTGTGCCCACAGTGGATGGACACTGGGTCTTGGAGAAGTTTCAGGCAGGTGGAGAAAGAGGCTTCATCCTGGAGCCCTTCCACAGACATCTTGGCTGCCAAGTTTCATTTTTGAATAATCAGGCAGGAATGAGATTTCTCTTCCTTATTCTAAACCATTGGTTAAACCGAGGTCCAGCCCCTTTTCAGCAGGGCTTTATTACTTACATTGCTCTGCTGGTGCTGGGAACTAGCGGTTAGTCAGATGGGGAGGAAGAGAATTGGACATGCCCATCCCATTTTTACCCTTTCCCGAAGGGACTGTGATTTTTCAGTGTCCAAAGCCTGTCCTTTGAATCAGTGGAGACCTGTGGATTTGGTGACTCAACAGCAGCTAGAACAGGAGTTTCACACCGTACTAGCTCCTCAGAGAGGTTGTGGGGCAGCTGGGGTGGGAGATGGTCACTGGCTGAAAATGCTTCTGAGCTATCAGGGGTGACAGGACTTGGGAAGGACCTCAGCACTCTTCAGAACAGTGTCTGTAGAGTTGTTTGGGAGGACTCTCACATCTCTTGGGTGACCCTAAGGGTTCAAATGTACAACCTGCCCCAAGGCATGGCCTTCCTGGCTGTCAGAAGAAATTTCTGCCACTCGTGATCCCTGGGATGTCAGCTTTGCCCTTGGGGTAAGGTGGGACATCAGACTAACACCCTGCAGAGACCCCTATGGATCAAAGATGCTCATGTGCCCCCGGAGATTGCTGATGCCTCCAAGACCTTGCAAGGTCCTGGCAGGTTCCTCTGATCCGCTGGGGGATAGGTGAGAGTCTGGACCGATGCTTTTCCTTCCTTTTCCTGCTCTTTAAATGCCCTTACTTTCAAAAATTGTTGTTGTCCCTTCTTTCCAGGATCATTCATTTGCCTTTCCACCCGTTTCCAGTCCAGCTGGTTTTCAGGCACATAAGCAGGAAGAGTCATTGCTAGTCCCTCATCACAGCTGTGATGAAGCAAGAAAGGCTCCGTTAAGTGTTTTCCTTTCAGCTTTACAAGAAACAGGTCAAGAGGGGGCAGCAAAGCCACCAGGGTTTGCCACGCTGGTGGTGGCACAGCACTGTTTTCCCAATTTCTCTCTAACGAGGAAGAGAAAACAGTCCTTGAAATATAGAAAGACACTTCAATACAGTCATTTTATATAAATTTTTATGTGCAAAACTGTTTACTAAGCTTTCTGACCCAAATGCATATATATAAATTGCACAAAGGCAGAGTTCAAACCCTTTCTGTTCCTCTTTACTCCTCCAACCTCTTTCCACCCCACAATTCTGAGAAAGGCAGCTGGAATCCATGGATTTCAACAGCAAAGCCTTAAAATGCATATAATCTTTCCAATTCTGTGAGGTTTTTGGCTCATAAGAGGTTTTGGTGGGAAAATAGCAGATATTACACGAAATTCAGTGGTATCATCTTTTCCTTTCTAGTAAATAAACCAGGAACCAGAGCCAGCTTCTTCAGCCCTGCAGGAATGTCATTGTTGGAAGTTAAGGTAAGGAAAAATTGGAAAAGATGGGAGAAGAGTAGAAGGGATTAAAGCCGTGAAATTGGTGTCCCAGGAGCTGTTGCACAAATTATAGGTTGCACTTTCCTGCTCGTCCCAGGGCGATATTCTTTAGCAAAATCTTGGAGAGTACCCAAATGTTAAAAAAAATCCAGAGGTCTGCCCACGATGATCCCTTCTCAACCTACTGCTCTTGAAAACCCCATGAGAATGAGAATCAAAGCGGACACCCGGACTCATTTGCTCCACTTTATTCTTTACCGTCGATAGATTCCCAAAATGTGGATTCCAAAGTGTGGTTTCCTGGATCAAACTGAAGGCTTGTCTACTAGAGCATGTAACGTCCATCTTTTTGCCCATGTTGTCTCAGGGAGACAGCTGGATGCTGGACTCCCAAACCCAGAAGAAAGGCAGGATTTTCTCTCCGTTGAAAGAAGTTGAAGGAAAAGCAAAAGCCAAGGTCTCATTATCAGCATCAAAGAAAGCCACGTGTCCCTTCTCGTAATCCAGAGAGACCCGGATAGTCCTTGGCCTCCCATTCAGAGGCTGAACCGTTTCAAAGGAGGTGAAAGCTTGAAACCTGTCCCCACAGATACCAACAGCCCAAATCCCCTGGGAAGGGTCGAGGTTAATCCAACCCTTTCTCCACGCCGAGTCTCTGGCCACCCCCACAGCCCAAAATCCCCTGCTGCCCAGCTGCACTTCCCAGTAGTGCCTCCCTGCCGTGAAGCCTTCACAACCCAACACGGAGCAGTAGGTATCAAATCTCTGGGGATTGCTGGGCAAATTCTGGGGCGTTTCATCCCACCTCACGCTCCTCCGGTCCTCGGAGAGGATGAGGTGGGGGTTTGCTGTGTCCGGATCCAGAGTCACGTTTGCTGATGGGAAGGAAAGCACGAGAGAAAAACAGCATGTCAGAGGGAAGGTGATGGATATTTTTCTCTGTTTGCACCCTCCTATGTTTTTTTTTTCCTAGGGATGAAATCTTGGCCTGACCAGAGCTGTTTGGTAAAGGCTTTCTCCATGAAATACGCCATATGGATCTATTTAAAGGCTCTAATGATTTGTACTATTTTTAATTCTGATCAAAGGCGACTAGGAATTCATCTTGCCGACCCGCTAGGAAAGTGCGAATTCCCTGCTTTTGTTGTTCTCACTTTTTCATCCCAGTATACTTCCAATCTCCTGAGACTTACCCCATTGCACATCCAGTTCAACTGGGAGACTCTCTGGAAGGAGAGAAAAGTGCCATTAGTTTGTTTATGGAGGAGAGGGAGTGTATTAGAAATGGGTAAATACGAGGAGGTGCGCTTTTCCCCTTGCAAAACAAGCAAAATCACCAGGTGAACAAGTCCAGCTCATGGAGAGATGGACCTTCAAATCCAATATGACCAGCTTTATAAGGATTATTTTTTAATTCAGAGCTAACTGCAACAATTACTAATTGGAGATCAGAGGACGGAACGGGACAGTTATCTGAATACGCAGAACAGTCTCAAAATAGCTCATTCAGGGCTTATCTAAGGACACACCACCATCCATTTGCAATACGTTGACTTTTCACACTGACTCCCTCGCGGATGGCTAGATGTTACCTACAGCCTGTTTGGGATAAATAGGACTGGAATCAAGAATTTGATTCATTTCCTTTGTGTAGCTGAAGGGAGGGCGCTTGCTTTAGTCCTTCACATCACTCTGGCCTTCAGACTTGTGTGCAAATATGCCTGGGAACAGAGTTACCCTCCCTTTTCCAGCCCCAGCCCTAGATAGGAGGGTTATTGAGTAACTCATCGTTAGCATTCCTAAGCCGGGGCTTTATGCTGGTAATTGGCTAGTGTCCACTCCTTCCCAGCTGCAGAAGCGTGTTTAGATTGTCCCCTTCCTTTGTACCTTTGAATTTCCTCAGGGCTTCCTTCAGAACAATGTTTTTCTGAGATAAATCCTTGAGTCTCTTTTCCACTCTGGGAAACTTCTCTGTCAGTTGCTGGAAAGTCCTTGCTTCACACCTGGAAGGAGAAGACTTTTGTATTTCTTCCTTGCTGAGCGAGCTACGTAGAAACCCTGCTTAGAAAAGCTGCAGGGTGAGCTTGTTTTTCCCCAGGGATCAGGTTGAGCCAAATGAGACATTGCTGGGCATATCAGTGGTGCCAATGTCCCTGTGGAGGACGCACACTTGCTCTGGACCTCCTCGATGGTGGATATTGGCTTCCTCCAGCTGAATGGAGATGGTGGGATGTGATCTCACCCCAGTGCCATCTTCTCCCTAGTTTCTTCTTCACCCTGAGCACTGGGGACCCTGGTAGAGAGGACAACCCCTCCTGCTCCCCCACTCCTGTCCACTTTGTGACACTGTGCCAGGAACAACCGTCCCCTCTGGAAAGGGAGAGCCACGTACCTGGTCAAGGCACTCCTGGCATCCTAAAGGAGAGAGAAGATGGGAATTAAACTTTAAGCGATCTTCAGGCCTGTTTATACATCTTATCTCCCTCAGATGTTGTTTGCAAGCACGCTTTGTTTGGTTTGGGTTTTCTTGTGCCAGCACAGAGCAGGATCAGGACCTCTGGTACTCATACAGTGGCCCATTTGTTCCCCGGCTAGAAGAAATGCTCAAATACAGCTGGTGGAATGTCATGTCCACTTCCAAACACTGCTTCTGCTTATGTCCTGCCTGATGTGGCCTCTTGGGGAGGGAAAGGGTGGCCCTACGCTGGGCAGCCTCACCCTGGAATTAAGCTGGGATTCATTTATTAGCTCTTGCCAAAGTTCTGCAAGACGTGCATCAACCTCTCTTGCTTTGCCTGGGGTTGGGAGGGAAGCAGCTGGTGGACACTTCCAAGATGCTGAAAGACTAATTCTGGGGTCCTCCTCCTCGTGGTTTGGGTATGACATAGTATAGCTCATTAACGTTGACATACAGCGTACAATAGGGCTTTTTCGTGAAATGAACATCTCTGTAAACTACGCAAAGAGAGTGGGGAGAGGGGGAAGAGGCCACCACCTCAACGGCACATTCAGAGCACTGCAAGCTCCACTGCCCAACTCCTTGCTCTCACCTGCAGGGATTTATTCTCTGGTTGTGGACTCATCCCTTCCAGCTCCCAGATGAGGTTGCCCAGGTGGGATATCTCTGCAGAGATCTTCTTATCATTCTCGGTCTGGGTCTGCACTATCTGCTTCTCCACATCCTCCAGCCACATCAGGAGGAGACGTTCCTGCTCATCCTGGAACTGGTGCAGCTGCTGAAACACCAACATGATCTTCCACCTCTCGGCTCTTGTCTGCTCCTGCAAGGAACAGACGGGGAAGGATGAGAACAGAAGAAACCTGAGACCTACGAAACCTGGTTAAATAAAACAGGAGCAAGGACTGGTCTTTGGCCCTGAGGCCAGTCTGAGTCCGTAGCATGGCTCTGGGTCCCCTTTGAGCTTTTTGTGATGTGATACCCTGTGGAGCCATAAAATACTTCTGGCCTTTTTGGGGGGTTGTTTTTATTTTTCAGCTTAAGAAAGATGAGGGCAGCGTTGCTTCATGTTTTTCCCACAGCCTGGAGGCGACCAGGCGTTGCATGTGGGCATCTGTGAGTGTTTGATGGGACAAACCCTGCTGGGATAGTGCTTGAGGACACGGGGGTGAGAAGGGGATTCAGTGGCGAGATCCTGCAGGAGGGCGTTGGAAACGGTCCCTGGCAATTCCCCAGAACTCCCAGGCGTTGGCATTGAGGGCAGTAGCTGGATGGTACAGGGCCGAACCTGGACCAGGGACTGTGGCACGAGCAACCAGCAGCACATTTGTGCTGTTTTCCTTCCATCCCCGCTTTATTTAGCAGGAAGGTCATTGCCTGTCTCTGATCACCTTCACCCCCACAGCCTTCCCCGTTCTCATGAAGCTGCAAGAAAACATCTGTCATGCTTTCTGCTTCTGCTTTTGAGGAAATCACCATTTCTCACTTCCTTAGAGCTACAGATCCATTCCCCAACCTGCGGTACCCCAAAACAGGGCTGCGAGGTGGTGGAAACACCTGGCGTGTTGCTCTCTCCGAAGGACACGTGTCTCCTTCTGGATGCTCAGGTGCCCCAAGCTGTCACGAGAGCCACCACCCTCACCGGGTCCCAGACAGCTACGCAGCAGTAGAAAAGCAGAAAAGCCCCACCAGGGTCTGAGCTGAACACAAACACCCCCACGGACCTCCTGTTTGGTGCGTGGCTGACCCAGCTCCAGGGCTGGATGGTAGAAAGCAGCTCCTGGGTTGCAGCAGGCTGCGGCGAAGATGGAGAGGTCTGAAGCACCATCCCTCTACAGCACCATCATGCAAATCTTGCCCAGGAAGACCCACATGCCCATCAACTCTGTCCGAAACGTGGCTTGGCTAAGCAGCAAGCACCTCCCTTCAACCATTCGGAAACCACCTTGCTCTCCACTAGCATTTCGTGGCTGCCAATTTCCCCTCGAGAAACATCTGCGTTTCATTCACGGGCACTTTGCTAAGACGGAGCGAGTGCAAGAGAGATGGGCCCAGCTGGGTGGAGCAGCTGGGGGCGTTTTCCTCCTCGCTGTAAATTTAGGTGCCAACCCAACATCTTTTAACCTGCGGGTCAGACCTGCAGAAGACCCCCCCCCATGCATGCAGCAGCAGCGAGTACATACCAGATGCTTCTGGCTTCTCTTCTCCTCAGCCAGTTTTAATGCTTGGAGCCTTTCTCTTTCATCCTTGAGGCTCTTCAGTTTGCTTTGGATTTGCTCCTGGGCATAAAAAAATATATATATATATTAATTTGCAAGTTGTTGTGGATGGGGGTACACAGCTTCAATGTTGCTCTAGCTAATTGCCGGTGTGTTCGAGCATGAGACCACCAGAACTTGGAAATATTTAAATATTCTTTATTCTGTTGCTCCTCTTCACCCCAGACCTTTTCTATGAAGCATCTTGCAAATGAAGAGTCAAATAAAGGTAATATTTAATATTGCAGCCTCATTTACACCCCTATTCTGGTCTTTTCCGGCTCCTTCTCCCAGTGTATTTGTGGCCAGTTATTTTCTGCAGACCCTGTAATCTGTTCTCCTTGTTTGGCTCATTTTATTCCCTCCTGAGCACAGCATCCATTTTTTTTTTTTACCCTTAATCAGGTCCCCCAAATTACTGCAACTTCCCATCATCTGCAGAATCAGCGTTTCTGCCCGAATTTGTCACCTTCAGCTCCTTCTGCAGTCCAAGGAATAATATGAATAACGTTGCCAGAGTTTGTTTTTAGGAGAGGATGAATTGCACCTTAGGAATACCTGGGTTTTTTAACATCTACTCCTAAAAGGCGTTCCCGTGGCAAATGCCGATGGACGTTTGCAGTGCACGCGTCCCACCCTGACCCCTTTTATTTTTCATCAGCTGATTTTTCTCTCTCCTGCCCCTCACTTCTTCCCTCCCCCCTCCTCGCCTTGTTTCATGCTCACAGTGTGACTAACGTCACCTTTCACCTCCCTATTCCCAGTCATTTCTTCCCCTGTGGGCAGGATGAAATGTCACCGAGCTTCCTCCGCACAAGCACCAACTCCTCCTCCTCCTCCTCCTCCTGACCCTGTCCTCCCTCAAGGGAATGAAAAATGCCTCCCAGCACCATTGTTCTTATCCTGAGATAGTTGCCTAGAAAGAAATTCCTTCAGGGAGAGATTTATAGCGGAAAGCACAACTCATCTGGGATTTCCCAGGCAATTCTTGCACAAAAATTAGCAGCAAGAGCCCTGCCCGTGCACATGTGAGTGAAGGTGGGCTCCAGCGCTGCTAATTTGGGTATTTTCTATGAGCTACCAGCCTCCGCTTCCTTTGTGGTCTCCTGAGAGGGTGACAGCAAATAAAGCGGTGGCTTTTTGTAAAGGGATCCGACCTGACAAGGTCACCCTAAGAAGCTGAAATTGAAATCCCGCTTTGGAGGTCCTGGTGAAAATTAGGTTTGAATCAATTCATGCCATCTGGGGGCGACCCTAAGAGTGGGTTTTGCTGGCGGGCTGGGGTCTGACCCAGCACCCTGAAGTCTCCGCTTGCCCCTGCACACCCCCAAGCCGAGCTGTGCCCCTCACCACGCATCTGGGCACTTGCAGACTGGGGTGGCTGCATCACATCCAGGCAGCAACACAAGGCAACCCCAGCTAGATGAGCTACCAGCTCCACCCAACCTGCTACATCCCAAATCTTGGGGAAATCCTACGCGACATCCTTCCCCATATCCTTGGGAAGGTGGAGAAGCTGCTGGTTAATGGACCTCAGACCCTGATGGGCAAAAAAAAAAAGAATCCAACCCCAAAATATTGGAGCAAAGCACTGAGCTGTGATCTCTTACTTTGCACTCCTGGGCAGCTTCTTCGATGGGGGCGACGGTGTGAGCGCGGTGGGCCTGGGAGCGGTCGCACACCACGCAGATGGCCGTCCGGTCCTCCTGGCAGAAGAGCTTGAGCGGTTCCTGATGCTTTGGGCACAGGCTGCCCGCTCCGGCCGCGTACCCTGCTCTCGAGCTCAGCTTCTTGGCGATCTCCGCCAGGTTCCTCAGCTCACGGTTTGGTCTAAATTTTCTTTTCTGGGCAATTCCTCGGCATTGGGGGCAGGTGAACCTCCGGTCCGATTTTCCCGAGCATCGTGTGATGCAGTCGCGGCAGAAGCTGTGCCCGCAGTTGATGGACACTGGGTCGCTGAAATAATCCAGACAGATGGAGCAAGATGCTTCTTTCTGCAGACTCTCCAGCGGGTCGCACTCAGCCATGGCTGAAGAAGAGTGACACGATTACCTTCACTTCATTGAATATCTTTTTTTTCTTTCAGCAGCAGCTGGGAGTTTCCTTCTCGATTAGCCTTTGCTATCTGAACTGGGAGGTCTTGTTTGAAAAGTGCAGCCTCATAAGGGATGTAGAAGGAAGGAGGGGCGGAGAAAGGGGAATTTCAGGCTCTTTTCTGCGCGAAACAGTTTTGCAACACCCCTCTGAAACCTGAGTCACTCCAAAAGGCGTTTCAAGGTCTTCAAAAGTTTGCTGTTAAAGACAGAAGAGGGGAAAGAAGTTCCTTGCCCTGACTTGTGACCTCCGAGTCCCAGATAATGGGTTGACAGCGGGGAGCATTTGGCACAAAGAACAGCTCATGGATGCCACCGCTCTCTCCTTCCCCCTCACCCATCATCTCTGTGCAGCCGAAACACAAAATTCTGGGGTGAAGAAACCCCTTTCTTCCCTCTTTTTCCCAGGTGTTTTTGAGCCCAGCTGGAGGAAGAGCCATGGTGTTGATCGGCGATACCCGAGCTCAGCGCTGCTGCTGGATACTCCGAATTGCAGAGCTCAGCATCCTCACCTCTCATTTAGGAGGTGATCCAACCCACAGGAGGGCAGGATGCTCCAACGTAACCGCCGGGACCAGGAATAAACCCGGTCTGAGGGATCTCCAGGTCAAACCCTGCCCAAGTTGAATCAGCTTGGGGTATATTTTAATTTTCAGCTGGGGCCGATCAGCCAAATCAAGTTACAGCCGTGCGATACATTTGTGCACCATCATGTACCTCTCTCCTTCCTCTGTACGTGCTCAAGCCAAAGAATCGCGGGTTTAATTGCAAATGAGTAATCTAAGCTTTGCTTTCTTTTTTGGCCACCTCTGCAGCTGCAGCTCTGGCCGCGCGAGACGCCTGCAGCTCCCAAGCTGCAAGAAGTGAGTCGATGGAGGAAATGAATCATGCAGCACCGAGGAGAAAAAACGAGAGAAGTGCTTCAGATGTCCTTGGTGAGATAAGTCAGGGCATGCTTGGGGGGGTCACCACGGTCGTTCCCTGCTCTGGAGCCAGGCACCAGGGTTGAGCCTGTCCTGAAGGGGTTTTGGTTGAGATGCTGTTATAGACATCTCTGTGCTCTCCTCCAGCAATGGGCAGTTTTCCACCCGGGGGGAAGGTTTTTCCCATGCCAAAAATATTCCCGCCTGCATGTTTGGGCATGGGATCTGCATTCCCGTAGCAGATAAATGTTCATCCACGTGCTGTTGCCCACCGGTGCGAGCGCTGAGCCCAACCTTCAGCATCCTCCCTTGTGTCTCTGACCTGCGAATCGAACAACCCCACCTCCTTCAGCCAAAGCTTTGGCGAAATATTAATTAA
Organism: Phalacrocorax aristotelis; assembly: GCF_949628215.1. Taxonomy (NCBI): domain Eukaryota; kingdom Metazoa; phylum Chordata; class Aves; order Suliformes; family Phalacrocoracidae; genus Phalacrocorax; species Phalacrocorax aristotelis. Next base: position 225,565 of record NC_134306.1, on the reverse strand, counting down.
CACCAGGCTCACGACGAGCTTATGCGCAGCCCAACCCTCGGCAAACCCACCCAGCTGGACGCCGGGTTTTGATTGAATTATCAGCAAACCCACGGGTCCCCCTTGTTTGCTCTAGAAGAGTTTGAAAATCCTGGTCCATCCAGACTGAAAATCTCAATTTTTCTCCTCCCCGCAAGGGAAGGAACTCAGTGTACCACAAAGCCACATCGGTTATTTTTTAGGTGATGAACAGCTTAGCTATTTTTTTTTCCAGTACATTGCAGGAAATGAAGCTACGCTGACCAGTCTCTAAATTCACTATCTGCCTCCTTCCCCCTTTTTAAGATGAGCAAACTTGACCTCTTTCTCCAGCGACTTCCCCACTGTCCCCCACCACTTCTGACGTCGCCTCGGCCACCTCTCTGACCCCGTGCCTTGTTGCCATGAACTCACAATGATTGGAAAACCTCTAATTCAGCTGAGAGGATGCTGAGCTCCTTTTTTATCTCTGCTGCAGATGCAATTTTGGCACCCCGGTGTGGTACCTGTGGTTATTATACACGGTACTGATCAGTACCAATGGATGAGTTAACTCTAAGGTCACAGCAAGCCTTTTCATGAAGGCTAAAATAAAATAAAATGTTCTTTCCCATTCCACACAGGCACGGTAACAATTTGGCCTCGTTTCAAGCTTTTTGGGGTCTCTGCAGAACGGCGGGTTTTTATATCATCTGTGTAGCTGCTACGATGCTGCAGCTCTGGCTTTCCTCGGGCATTGCCTTTGCACATCAGGGTGAGCTCTTCTGCCTTAGGACTTCTCTAAATTACAAGTTAAATATATATACAAACACACCTCCAAAAACCAGAAGGGAAGATGAAGAAAAAAAAAAAATTTAAAAAAAGGACAAATAAAACCAAGGAAGCGAATGTAGAGAAAAAAATGACAGTGAGGGGAATTCACGTTGCATTCCTCCTTTCTGCTTCAAAAGGGGAATAAAGTGGCTGTGATGGGGCCCTGATTCCCTGCGTGACACAGACTGGGCTTGGAAATCTTAAATAAAGGGAAAATGATGGAAGAAGGGCTGCGATTAAAAAATAAAGGGGAAAATTATGGAAGAAGGGCTGTGATTAAAACTTAAATAAAGGGAAAATGATGGAAGAAAGGCTGCAATTCTCATCACTGGCTCCAGAACTTTTCCTTCCACAAAATCCAACCCTTTGCTTTTAATAAGAACATGAAGAGTTAGGTCTCAGCCGCTTTCAAGAGTGGGTCGGGGGTGGGGGGGGAGGGATGTAGTTTTGTGCCCCATGGAGGAGGGGGGGAAAAAAGTTAGGCGCCCAACGTGGGGCTCGAACCCACGACCCTGAGATTAAGAGTCTCATGCTCTACCGACTGAGCTAGCCGGGCTGCTCAGCCGTAACCCCCGCGGCCACAACCAGCCCTGCGGCCCCCAGGGGGGTGCAGGGTCCCGCAGCGATCGTGGGCAGTAACGGCACCGGGTGCCGGTACCAGGAGCCCGCACCGGGAACCCGCACGGTCCCGGGGAGCAGCCGCTCCCGGCGGGGGTGGGGATGGCCCACGCAAGGTGCGAGGCCGAGGCGTTTGTAAGAGCAAAATGTGCTTGTGTGAAGGTGAGAAACATTCAAAAAGAAGGGGGGGGGGGGGGAAGGAAAAGACCACCTGTTTCTGCCCGGTTTCGAACCGGGGACCTTTCGCGTGTGAGGCGAACGTGATAACCACTACACTACAGAAACGCGGTGCGCGGTAGGCGGCTCCGCAGGGCTACAGCTGTTCAGCCCCCTCCGGTGCGCTGGGCACCGAGGGCCGGAGCCTCACCGGGGGCTCCGGGGCTCCGGCGGAGGGAAAAGTCCGGTGGGGTAGCAAAAAAAAGACATGGGGGGGGGGGTGTAAAAATATTTAAGCGCCCAACGTGGGGCTCGAACCCACGACCCTGAGATTAAGAGTCTCATGCTCTACCGACTGAGCTAGCCGGGCGATGTAGGGAGCGCCCGCCCGCCCCTCAGGTGGTGCCCCAGGAGGCCCCGCCCCTACAGCGCCGGTTCCTCCCTCCTCTACAGACCTCCAAGAGCAACGAGGCGGAGGGGTAGACAAGTCCGCCGCCGGGCGGCGACGGAGACCACAGAGAATACGAGGTGGCCGCCGCCTCTGTTGTCCCCGCCTCCCTCCGCGCTGAATGTACGGGAGCAACGCGGGCGGCGGAGGCAGCGGGGCCGGGGGGCGGTTAAAACGGCCCAGCTCGTTTCCGCCCACCCGGTAACTTAGCAACCCGCCGCCGGTGCCTTGTGCGGCAACTTCCGGTCAGGTGATGATAAAGAGGCGGGGTTTACAGCGGGGAGGGCCGGAAAGCGGAAGCGCTGCGGTGTTTCCCGTCTGTTGGCGGAGCTCGCACCATAGAGAGTCAGCGGCGGTTGGCGGTGGGAGAGCGGATAGAACGTCTTCCCCCGGGCCGGGGTCGGCGGGGCGGTACCGGGGAAGCGGCCTAACGGGGGCGGCACTTCCGGGTCCCGTTGGGCTGAGGCCGGAGCCAGCCCCGGCGGTGGGGATCACTGTGGGGAGCGGTGAGGCCTAGAGCCTGTCCCCGCGGAGTGTGTGGGGAAGCCGTTGTTTGGGAGAGGAGCGAGGCCTCCACCGGAGCCCGGTTGGGCCCTGGTGGTGGTGTGGGGAGCAGGGCCAGGCCCGGTGGTGGTGGTGGGGGACCGGGGGAGGGCAGGAACGGGGCCGGCCCCCGGTTTTGGGGGACAAAACGAAGCTATAGCAGGGGGTAGAGCAGTGCCTGGCCCTGGAGGGGGGGTGGGAAGGGGGTTTGAAAGAGGAAGCGACACCCCAAAGCTTTGGTGACACCTGGGAGGCAACTGGCCACCCTTCCGTGTTCGAGCTGGTGCTGACCCCAGCGCAGGGAGCACCTGGGGGCCAAGAGGGAGCTCAGGGCTCTGCGAGGAAGAGGAGGATTAATCAGCCCCCTCCCCATGGCAGCCACAGCAGTTTTAGGAGACGGGGTCCCTTCAGGGGGCTCCAGTGGGCGGCTGAACCCGGTGGAGACGCTGCAAGAGGAAGCCATTTGTGCCATTTGCTTGGACTATTTTGTGGACCCGGTTTCCATCGGTTGCGGGCACAATTTCTGCCGCGTCTGCATCTCGCAGCTGTGGGGCGGCGAGGCTGAGTACGAGGTGGACCCCGGGGCAGCAGCGGCAGTGGGCGGCGGAGAGGTGGGGATGGGCGACGTGCTGGAAGAGGATCTGGAGGATGAGGAGGATGAGCTGGATGAAGATGAGCTGGATGTGGAGCAGGAGGAGGAGGAGGAGGATGGCGGTGCGGAGGAGGAGGAAGACGACATGTGGAGCGAGGAAGAAGACGACACCGACCTGTGGGAAGATCCTGTGGAGGAGGACATGTGGGACGGTGGGGTCGGGGGAGAGCTTTACTTTGGGGACGAGGACTATGATGAGGATGTGATGGAGGAGGATGTGGAGGAAGAAGAGGAGGTGGAAGAGGAGGAAGAAGAGGTGCAGACACCTCCTCCCCCTGTCCTGACCACACGGCCTCGGCGCCTCCAGACCTTCACCTGCCCGCAATGTCGAAAAACCTTTTTCCAGAGGAATTTCCGACCCAACCTTCAGCTGGCCAACATGGTACAAATCATCCGCCAGCTGCACCCGCACCCCCAGCGCCTTGTGCCGCCTGCCGCTGGTCCCTCGGTTTCGGGAGCCACGGCAGGGGTCCCGGGGGCCCTGGTAGTGGTGGGGGGTCAGGGACCACCGAATCTGTGTGAGAAGCACCAGGAACCCCTCAAACTCTTCTGTGAGGTGGACGAACAAGCCATCTGCGTGGTGTGCAGAGAGTCGCGGAGCCACAAGCATCACAGCGTCGTCCCTCTCGAGGAGGTTGTGCAGGATTACAAGGTACCAGGGTTTTGGGGTCGGGATAACAGGGTGGTTTGGGGGTTTTTTCCTTTTTTTTTTTTTTTTTTGGGGGGGGTGGGAGGGGGGGAAGACAGAGCTGTCGGCACTGGCAGGAGCCGACGGCGTGGGCTGGGTCGTGCTGGCGGCAGGCAGACGGCGTTGCGTGGTTGGAGGCGGCGTACGGGTGGGTCTTGCCTGGCTGGTTCGGCGAGCGGAGAGTTGGGGGGTGGGGGGGGGATGGAACAACACAAACGGACTGCGTGGGTTGGGGTGCAGGAGGCCGGGAAGCCACAAAGCTGGCGGCTCGGTTGGTTTGGATGGGGAGGGTCTGGTTAACCGCAGGGAGGGAGGTTTGGGGACCAGACAGTGATGGTAATGAAAGCAAAGCCGGTTGGATCATGGAGAAATCATCCTGCTGAGGAGCGGATGAGCTCAGCTGGTCCCGCCGGGCTGGTTTTGGGTGAAACCCCTCCGGGCTGCGGCAGGTTGAAACGAGCACCCACGTCGTGCTGGGTTCACACCTTATGCAGCCTTTCCCGAGCGGCTCTTCAGCCTGAGGGTCTTCAGAGACCAGCCCCAAGTCCCCAGCGCCGGAGACCCTTCGTCAGGGGTTTTAACAGGGCAGCTTTGCTGCCTCGAAGGTGTTGCTTCCCACTCAGACACAACTGGGCAGACTGAAACGAAGTACAGCAGGAGGATGGGGGATGATGGTCGCTGAGCCCTTCAGGCTGCTGCTTACCCCGTGTCTCTTGCAGCTTTGGTTTCTCTGCGAGGTCACATCTTACTTTTTGGGGTCTTCTGGAAGAAAGGAGCACAGGTTTTTTTGGTCCCTTTAATATCCAAAGGTGTCTTGGAGGAGTTGCTGACGCACGTGGTCGCATCTCACTTCGTCCTCCCTCGCTAGAAGCTCTCTGGAGCTCTGGCCATGGCTGATGTGTTGGCAGCTCCCATCAGAGATGGTGCCCTTTGAGCCCCTGGAGATTTTTGGGGGGTTGGTAGCCAGGAGGAAGCTTGGGGAGATGGAGGTAGTTTGCGGGGGTGGAAGTACAGCGATGGGGTGTCTCGTCCATGCGTCGGGCTGTTTCATGGTGGGTCGTCAGAGCGTGGCTGGCAGTGCTGTTTGCTCTTGGGATGGCTCAGCTCATTTTTCCCCTTTCCTTTGCTATGGGAAAGATGCTGCAAATACTCGAGGAGGCAGAAAAATTAATTTCTAAAGGGTAGAGCTGTTTGTGAAGGGCAGAGGGAGCGCCTTGGGAGGGTGGCAAGGCAGATGTGGTTGGGTTTTTGGAAATGCCAAAGCTTATTCAGCGCAGGGAATCATGACTGATAAAGCAGGTAGTGGTTTCATCATTGGCTTAAGCTGATCTAGGACCACGCTGCTGCCGAAAGGTGCAGCCTGAAAGGATGGTCTAAGCCTGCCCTAGGTTTGTGCTGAGTTTAGGAGCACAGATCTTTCTGTGGGTCCTGATCCCAACCCAGCGAGACGCATGCGCGACGGCTGGAGCCACGCGTCGAACAGTCTGCACTTGGTGACTCTGGGTCTGGCGTTTGTGGATGTTCCCCAATCCAAGTGGGGCAGGATTTTTGCCTTTCTAATTAAAACCAGCTCCCAGAATGAGCACTTAGAGAAAAAGCAGAAGGGAAGTAGTCTGAAATCTGGGCAGGAGGTTTTGTTCTTAGCCCTGCTGTGGAGTTAGAGACCAAAAGAGGAGAGGAAGGAGGAGATTGCCTGAGTCGGGGATGCCTGAGATACGTTTCTTTCTCTCAGAACAAACTCCAGAGCCACCTGGAGCCGCTAAAGAAGAAGCTGGATGCGGTCCTGAAGCAGAAATCCAACGAGGAGGAGAAGATCACGGAGCTGAGGGTAAGAGCCGGCTGCACAGCACGTGATTCCTTTCCACACTTACTCATTTCCCATTTCTCTGTCTTCCACCTTTCACCCCGCCAAAAAATAATCAACCCTCAGCTAAGGGGGACGCTGAAATGCCAGCGCTGGGAGCATGTGTTGGCCAGAAGTCTGGTGACGGGGATGAGCAGGGAAGCTTTTCCCCCCCTCTGCCTTGAGGATTTGAGCTCTCACGGAGGCATTGCAGTCCCTCTGCTGCAATCGTTGGGATCACAAGGCTGGAATCCATTTCCCTGCTGAATTAGAGCTTAATTGAGGCGGTTTTGTGCCTGAATGTGTTGTGGGAATTGGTAGCCTGGGAGAGAAAACAAACCAGTGTCCTTTGGGTCTGCCACTTGAGCTAAGGATGCCTTTCCTCCCTCTTCCCTTCTCCGCAGGACAAGATGAAGCTGGAGATCAAAGAATTCGAGTCAGACTTCGAGGTGCTGCACCAGTTCCTCATCGGGGAGCAGGTCCTGCTCTTACACCAGCTGGAGGAACGCTACGAGAGCTTGCTGGCCCGTCAGAGTAGCAACATCAGCCAGCTGGAAGAGCAGAGCGCTGCCCTCAGCCGGCTCATCGCCGAGGCGGAGGACAAGAGCAAACAGGACGGGCTGCAACTTCTCAAGGTCTTTTTTTTTATTTTTAATTTCCCCTTATCCCTGAGATGGGAAGAGGGAAAGTTGCCATCAGGGATCCTGGGAGGAGGGTAGGGCCCTGCTGCCATGCTGGGCAAGGCTTCTCCCAGATGATTTTGAGCTCTCCCAAAGAGCTGTAAACTGGAATGATTCATGTAGTTTATCTCTGGACCGTGAACCCTCGCTCAGCTCTGCGCCGGCAGCTGTAGGAACTCCAGCCCGGCGAGGAGATAACGTTAGTAGTGGGAATTAAGCAGAGCTGCCAAGTTGGAAGTGGACCTTACTTCAAAAGGGGTCATCTTCATGGGAGCGTGTCCTTTCCCGATGGCGAGATCCTTCCCCGTCCCTCCGGTCAGGGATCCCGCAACATCTGTGGGACCTCAGGGGAAAAACAGGACACGCTGAGAGATTTGGGGTTTGCTAGGGTGCCTGTAGTAGTGGGAAAAGCCTCTACCGAGGGCTGAATCCATGGGATATGTCTCTCCATGGGATATTCACATCGCCTGACTGCAGGAGGGGTCTCATCCTGCCCGTTGGAGCGGTTGGCTCGTTGCAGCTCAGCACGGTGCTGAGCTGTGGATGCTAAGAGGATTTAGCGTGAGCCACAGTGGGATTGGCTTCAGTCCTCCCTAATCTTTTCTTTCTCCTTCTCCCCACTTCCCACCCGGCTGCTTCCTTTTGCAGGACATCAAAGGCACTTTTATCAGGTCAGTGACTTTCCTTCGGCATTGTCTCGCTGTAAATTGGGGGGGGGGGGTGGTTTGGGGGGTGTTTTTTCCACACAAAACTCTGAGCTTTTGTTTTAAACCCTGTGCGGTGGGAGCTTTTCCAGGCTGGGGTTGGCTAACACAAGGGAAAGCTCAGTCGTACCCGTGGTAGGAACTGCTGGCTGATGGCCTGGTGGGGGATAAATGGGATTTTTGAGGATAACTGGGGACATACAGGAGAGGAAAAAGGCAGGGAAGAGGTGTCGGAATCCCTCATGGCACCTGGCATCCACTTTTTGGGAGCAGAACTGGGTCTGCCCACGCAGACCTCCTGTCCCAGGGAAGCAGGAGCCACTGGTAAGTCTGGAGGGATCATTCCCCACCCCTCCAATCTTTAAATCAGACAAACAGGCGCTCTCCTAAATCAGCTCCGGGTAACGGAGCCGTGTCGGAGCACGGTCGGCTGTCCCCAGTGCTGGGTGCTCCGTCTCTTCCCGGGATTCGGCTGCTTCCTGCGGTCGAGACAGGGTGGGGATCGCTGGCTGTACCAGCGTAACCGGTTCGATCTCTGCCCGGCTCTGGGAGTTTTGGCTGTGCGCAGGGCATCTCGTTTCTCTTGTGTCTTTACCTCCCCACACTGAACCCCCACTTTCTTTCCCCCCCTCCCCGTCTCCTCCGGCAGATGCGAGAACATAAAATTCCAGGAACCCGAGATGGTGCCGGTGGACGTGGGGAAAAAATATCGCAACTACTTTCTGCAGGACGTGGTGATGAGGAAGATGGAGAAAGTCTTCAGTAAAGTCCCTCAAGGTGAGCAAGACCCGGCTCCTCTGCCCAAGGGGACGACGCGGCTTCTCAGTGAGATCTCTCGTGTATCCCCAGCCTCGGTGGGGTTCCCCCTCCAGCTCTGCTTTCCCAGGATTTTTCACCCCATTTTTTTCTGCCAGTCCCCTCAATACTGGCCTCTTCCCTCCCTCTCCACTCCTTGCTCCATCCTTGGATCCGGATTCTCCCCTAATGCGCACCTCTGCTCATCCCAAAAGCAGAGCTGGATCCGGGGTCGCCCTCTGTGCAGGGCTGGGATGGGACTCGACTCAGAGCTAAAAAAGAAATGCAGAGTTGGGGGTGGATCCAAACTTTTAACTGTATCCCAGTCAAAAGCAGTACGGACCCCCACTGGGGGCTATCAGTTATGATAGCCACTGGTGCTGCAGGTATGCACGTGGGTGAGGATTTGGGGTTGGGAACTAAGAGGAGGCTGGGGGGAAAAAAAAATCTTGGGATTGGGATGTATGGAAAGGTGAGCCGTGACCCCGTAACGTCCCCGTCTCCCTTGCAGCCGACGTCACGCTGGACCCCGACACAGCCCACCCTCGCCTGAGCCTCTCCCTGGACCGACGCAGCGTCAAGCTGGGCGAACGGCGTCAGGATCTGCCGGACAACCCCAAACGTTTCGATTCGGATTATTGCGTGCTGGGTTCCCAGGGTTTCACCACCGGTCGTCACTACTGGGAGGTAGAGGTGGGAGGTCGACGAGGTTGGGCAGTGGGCGCAGCCCGCGAAACGGCTCGTCGCAAAGAAAAAACGGTGGGTCCTCACCAAAAACGAGAAATTTGGTGCGTTGGCACCAACGGGAAGAAGTACCAGGCGTTGACGGCCACGGAGCAGACGGCCCTGTCGCCCAGCGAACGGCCCCGACGCTTCGGCGTCTACCTGGACTACGAACGGGGTCAACTCTGCTTCTACAATGCTGAAAGCATGACCCACATCCACACCTTCAACGCCTCCTTCCACGAGCGCATTTTCCCTTTCTTTCGCATCTTAGCCAAGGGCACCCGCATCAAAATCTGTGCCTGACCGGCCGTCCCCCACCCTCCCCGCCGGCCGCCTCTACCCGCGCCGGATCCGGCCTCACCCTGGGATCCGGCCTTGCACACGGCCACGCTCTTCCCGCCCCCCCTCAAATCCCTCGGATTCTGTTTTGGGATCCAACGCTGCACTTGTCTTCTTGCACCTGCTTGCTCACAAGACCCCTTCCCTCGACCTCCTGCCAGCTCTTTCCTCCCCGGGATCTCGCTGCCGCCACGCCGATCCGAAGCTGGTTTTGTTTGGAATAAGGAAGGATCCGCCTCGGGAGGCATTTTCGCTTTGGCTGTCGCCGCTAGGAGCTCCTCTCTCCCTTTTTGAAGCTTTCCAGCGTGTTCTCCACCCGCGTTGTGCCCATGGTTGAGTTTTTGAGGCGCGTTTTTGGCTCTTCTTCGGACGCGGAGCTCGAGCCTTCGGGGGAGGATCCGCATGGCCAGGAGCGACTTGGCTTCTTCAAACTCCCGTACTCATCTTCCCAACCTCATCGGCTTTTGTATCCCGGTTGCGCCAAGGTGCCTGGATTTCTTGGGACGCATCTTCAGACCCCAGCTGGTGTTTGGACCCAGAGTTGAACCCGCTTTAACCTGCCATCTTGTTCTTTCCTTGCCTTCCCTGTCATTTTTTGGGGCGGGGGTGATGCGTCTCAGATCTCCTAACCGCGCCCCCACCCCAGTCCCTTTGTAACCGTTTCTTGTGGGCCTGGCACTTTATCGGGGGCCGAGGAGGGTGCAAAAAGCTGGTTTCCTCCTCCAGAGTCGGCGCATCCCGGCAGTGGGGGCAGGAACCGGCCTCCCGTTTCCCCTTGCAGCTTGAGAGCTCTCCGAGATGGGGATATTTATTTTCTCCCCGCCACCCCCTTATTTTTTTTCTCAGCTGTTGTTGAGTTTCCAGCTGAATCCTGTCCCACTCGAGAGACTCTGACCGCACCGGTTGTGTTTTCTTCTATTTTTTTTTTTGTTGGTGGATTGGTATTTTTTTTTTCCTGTTGGCATTACAGAGCTAGTTCAAAATATTTTTGGCTAAAATGAGAATTAAATGGAGATTTAGTTTTATGAAATGTCAAGAAATAATAATAATAATAAAGAATAAGGTTGTAAACCCGAGTCTCCGGCTTATTGAGATCCCGGTGGCGGCCTGAAAGATCTGGGAGCCGTTTCCAAACAAGCCTGGCTTAAATTGCGCACGAGAATTGGGGGCTGGGTCCCCCGTGGCCTGCCTGGCCTTGCTCTTACAGAATCACCCGTGAGCCTCTGGGTAAACAGATCCGCTTTAAATCATGCCTCGTTAATCTTGACCTAATCCTTCCAAATTAGATTAGGTCAGGCTCAAAGCTGTGTGTCCACATCCCTTCCTAAAGCAGCCAACTCACTCTTAATTCACCTAAAGAGCCTGTCATGGGCAGCATCCAATGGCCGAGCTGGCGCTGCCAAGGGCCCGAAGTCCCTTCTGGCTCGGTGACATGGGTGATTTGTGGCTCTGCCAGCCAGGAAAAGTGCAAAAAAAAAAAAAAGTCCTTAATCTGCAGAAAATGACTTGGTTTTGTATGGACTCTCTGCCTGGAAGTTGAGAGGCTCCCTGTTAATGAAGGAGAGGTTTTAACAGCTGCTCCCAACATCCCTGGTGGGAGACAACACCCAAGGGCCTCACTTCTGTAACCACCTCTGCCTCTCAAATGTATCTACTTTCTGGGTTTTTCTTGGGATTTGTTTGTTTTCCCAGGCCCGCAGGGTTTTCACAGCGACACCACGCCTGGGAGAAGAACCACAGAGTCCCTCGTTAGCCAGAGAACATCTTCCAAGTCCTCAACTGCGTAATTATTTCCCTCTGCTATGATTTTTCTGCATCATGGGTTTTTAACTCATGATTGCGTCTCGCAGCTCTCAAAGTTCCGCTGGTCACCCTGTCCTCAACCCCAAGCCCTGTCCCACTGCCATGTCCCCAACCTTGAAGGTGTGGGGACAACTTCTCGTGGATGTAAAGCCCCCCCCGGTGGGGATGTTGTTTTTTTTACCTCTCCCTTAAGGTTCCTGATCTGTGTCCAGGTGGAGTAAAGCTCCAAGCCCAGATCTTCCGTCAACCTCCAGGTTGTGGGGTGACCCAACGGTGGACACGAGGTGGCCACGAGCTCGATAGAGCGCTCTTTTATTGATTTATTTTGTACATAAAATCTACGGTTTCTTGCTACAGCGTCCTCATCTGGTCCCGATGGTGACTTGCCACACCCGGACGAGGTTATCCGTGTAGCCGGCAAACAGGGTCTATGGAGAGAAACGGGGAGTCGGGTCATGGGAAGGGTTGGCAGGCCAGTGACGTGGGACCTCAGGACACGAGGACGAGGGACTACGGTCCTCAGGGGGCAAATCCCAAAGCAGAGAGGGACCACCACCAGCCCCAGGGGTTGGGGAGGTAAAGGAGAAGAGCTCAAGCGTTGGGAAGGGACCCAGGGAAGGAAGGGAGCTATGGAATGTCTTGTCCTCAACTAGCAGGGACGGCTCTGGGAGCGGAACACAAGTGTCTTCACAGCCCCTAAGCTCCAAGAGCAGCAGGAGGGGCCCCAAAATCATCGTTCCCCAGGGTTAGGATGCCGGGACAGGGAGAAGGGGATGGTTTTTACCTGCCCATCTGCGGACCAGGCCAGGGATGTGCACTGGGGTGGTTCGGCTTTGCTGCTGGTGCTGATCACTTCCTGCTTCAGCTCATCCACGATGATTTTGCCTTCCAGGTCCTGCAGGACAAAGAAGAACGTGAAGGAACAAGGCGTCCTGTGGAGAGACTCCCAGGGCCGAATCCAACCCAAGTCCGGAACGCTGTGAGGGAGCAGAGAATCGCTCAGAAACAGCCTCTGGATTTCCGCACAGAGATGCAGTCAGATGGCATTAAAGTGTTTCATCACGGCGCGGCGGCTCTGCCCTACGGCCACGGGCACCGGTCGCTGCTGCATGAGCTGCCCCCAGTGGGGATGCTCCTCCTCCAAGATCCACAGCGAGGATCTCGAGCGCAAGGGTGACTCTGAGCCCAGCACAACCCAAAAGCCGAAGAAAGTGAGTCTTCTGAGGGAACCCTGCCCAGATGGGGACAGAGAGGGGCTGAGGACCAAGCGGTGACATACCCAGATCTTGATGCTGGGTCCGGTGGCAGCACAGAGCCAGTAGCGGTTGGGGCTGAAGCACAGGGCGTTGATAATATCTCCTCCGTCCAAAGTGTAGAGGTGTTTGCCTTCATTCAGGTCCCACAGCATGGCCTGGCCGTCCTGTGGGGCAGGAGAAGGAGTCAGAGCAAACCCCAACGCTCGTCGCCTGAGCCTGGATTTGTTCTGCCCTGACCGAGGCCTTTTTCCACCCCGACCACGGTTAAGCTAGAATGTTTTGCCATAAGCCAGTGCAGATACGGAAAAGTTAAAGGACACAGCAAGAAAAATGCAAAGAAAACACATCAAGGGCTGAAACTGAAGAGCTAAAGAAGGTCCATGGAGCTGGGTGAGCGTCTTCACTGTGGTTTCCCTCCTTGCTTGACATCTACAACTAGTCAGGCCAGCCCTTTGGGCTGTTACCACCCAGCTAAAGCCATGACCGAGATGTGGAGCCCACTCTCCACGTGGGAGACGCAGAAATGAGCCAGAGGTGCTGGTAGGACACCAAGATCTCATCTCAGGGTGTCAGCCTTCCCCCTGCCCCCCACTGTGAGACGTACCTTGCCACCGGAAGCACAGAGGGAGCCGTCGGGGGAGACGGTCACCGTGTTCAGGTAGCCTGTGTGCCCGATGTGGTTAGTCTTCAGCTTGCAGTTAGCCAAATTCCAAACCTGTGTGGGGAAAAACATGGGGGTGGGAGAAAAGGGGGTTAAACACTGCTTCTGCACCCCAATTCTGGGGATATGGGGGGAAGCCCTTCCCCAGAGCACTCTGGCTGCCTCAATCCTCCCACCACTGCAGATCAGCTGGGGGAAGCCAATCCCACCTTACCTTCACCAGCTTGTCCCAGCCACAGGAGACGATGATGGGGTTGCTGCTGTTCGGGGAGAAACGCACGCACGACACCCACTCCGAATGACTCTCGTCCTGGGGAAGAGGAACGACGCCGGGTTCACGGCGAGGAAACGCGGCCGGGTCTTCCCCACCCCGTCCACAGGGCACTGCAAGATCAGACGTGCCGCATCCCGTCGCTCCGCAGCTTTCCCAGGCCTCCCCCTCATCTCCCATCCCTCATAATTGCAGGACTTGTCCTCAGACCCTCCCCCCGGGAGAGGTCAGCAGGCAACATCTCACTTCTAATCATTAGGACAGGGCTGAAAGACCTGGATTCCCGATCAAAAGCGGTGGGAGTGGACCTAAAACCAAGTCCACGGAGATCCTTCCTCATGGAGGCGTGATCTGGAAGCCCACCTTCCCCGGGACTCACCTGCACCGTGTACTTGCAGACGCCCAGGGTGTTCCAGAGCTTGATGGTTTTGTCCCTGGAGCCTGAAACAATCTGGCGGTTGTCAGAGGAGAAGGCCACACTCAGGACGTCCTTGGTGTGGCCCACGAAGCGACGGGTGGTGGTGCCGCTGCAAAGGCGGAGACAATGGGAGATCTCACAAATTCCACCAAGGAAGGGGAAAAAATTGAAATATTCGAAAGAAAAAGAAACACAGACTGGTCTACAAAAGGGTTAAGGAGTGATGGTTCCCTTTGTCCTTCAGAAGAACAACTATGGAAAAGGACTGGGAGAATCAGGATGAGTTTTGCTAACGTGTACGCCTGGCTCTGCAAATCCCAACCCTCTTCTCCTGGCTGTACCCCCAATTCAGGCCAAAATGACCCCAAAAAAAAGAGCTTAAGCCCCTCCCCACTGCTTCTCTCCCATCATAATTGCAGGACATGTCTTCAGACTCCGGAGAATCAGCAGACTTTGTGTCAGGTTTAATCATGGGGAGAGGGAGCTGAGGAAAAGCAGCCGAACACCCCAATTCCCGCCTCTGTTCAAAATCATGGCACTGGCCACAGAAAACTCCCCCCCACCGGGATTTACCTCCCAACCCAAGAGCAAATCATCCCGTTTTCAAGGCGCGTTGATGACCTCGCTCCCTCTCCCAGCATCCAAATGAAGCAGAGATACCCTACATCCCCCACCCAAAACAGCCCCGGTCCCCACAGCTCACGTGGTGAGATCCCAGAGCCTCAGCGTGCCATCCCAGGAGCCAGAGAGAGCAAACTGCCCGTCGGAGGAGATAACCACGTCGCTGACGAAGTGTGAGTGACCGCGCAGAGCTCGCTGCGGGATCCCGTAGTTGGTCTCGTCACGGGTCAGCTTCCACATGATGATGGTTTTGTCTGTAGCAGAAGCAGAAAGGCAAGGTGGGGGGTCAGCTCGGGGACTGCAGCCCTCTACCTGGCCATAGCAATGGGGGGGGGGCTGCTAAGGAAAACAGGGGGACCAGGTCTCAGCTCCTTTACCCCCTCCTGCCCATACTTCTGCCCCCATCGCAAAGACCAAGCCCCTGCCTCCTCTCCCCTCCTCCTCAGCACCTCTGCCCTACTACACCCAGCCCCATCCTTGGCCAGACTGCCCTAATGGGGGGCTCCAGCCTGTCCCCCCGATCTCTAGACTCATGATTTCCCCTCATCCCTCTCCCCATGCAAGCTCAGGGTCTCTCCTCACCCCTCTCCCAAGCCCCGCGACCTTCCCTACCTCGGTCTCATGGCCTCCCCATGCCCCTTCTTCCCCCCGATGGTCTCCCCCAACCCCCCCCACCTCGACCTATGGTCTCTCCCTGCTCCTCTCCTCAACCAGGCTAATGGACTCCCCCTTTCCCCGGGCCGATGGTCTCCACCTGACGCCCCCTCCCCCGCCCCTCCCGATGGTCTCCCCTGACCGGGGTGGGGTGGGGGCGGGGGTCAGGGTGCAGGCCCTCACCGCGCGAGGCGGAAAGAATCATGTCCGGGAACTGCGGCGTAGTGGCGATTTGGGTCACCCAGCCGTTGTGGCCCTTCAGGGTACCCCGCAGGGTCATCTGTTCCGTCATGGCGGCGGCGGGGCGGGAGGATGGCGGCGGATTTAGTGGAGGCCGCGGCCCGGTCCCGTCCGGCCGCCCACAGCGGCCGCCAGCGCGGGGAGAGAAAGAGACCGAGCTGGCTTCCGGCGGAAGCGGAAATAGCGTCCCAGCTGTACGGCAACATGGCGGCGCGCGGGAGTGCGGCACAATATGGCGGCGCGCATGGTACTGTACGGAAAGAGGTGCAGGGGTGAGTGCTGATAACGGGGGGGACATAGAGAGGGGTCGGGGGGACACAGAGAGGGGTCTGGAGGACTGGCGGTGGGGTAGGAGGGTTTGGGGGGGGCCGGGCGGTCGGGTAGGGCGGTGGGGTAGGGGGGTTTTGGGGGACTGGGGGCCTTGGGGGCTGATGGTGGGGGGAGGCTGTGGGGAGGCTGTGGGAGTCAGGGAGGGCCTTGGGAGGGCTATGGTGGGGTTGGGGGGCTGGGGGGATCTTGGGGAACTGGAGGTGGGGTAGGGTGTCTTGGGGGACTGGGGGAGCCTTGGGGGCTGGTAGGGGGGTAGGGGGCTGTAGGGGTCGGGGGGACCTTGGGGGGCTGGAGGTGTGGTAGGGAGACTATGGGGTACAGGGAGGGTCTTGGGGGGCTGGAGGTGGGGTCGGGGGCTTTGGGGGACAGGGAGAGCCTTGGGGGCTGGTGGTGGGGTAGGGGGGTCTTGGGGAACAGGGAGGGCCTTGCGGGGATTGAAGTAGGGTGGGAGGTCTTGGGGGGAAAGGGAGGGCTTAGGGGACTGGTGGTGGAGCAGAGGATTAAGGGAATGAAGTAATTTTAAGTTCCTGCTTGTTTTAAAGTGCAGGTGCATAAGAAAACTGTCTTGAAAATTGGGACAACTCGACAGGTACAAACAGACCTTGGGGGAGATAATTTGGCTCCGTAGTCCTGGAGATAAAAAGCCCTCTGCCATTGATTTTTTTCATAGCTCTTTGGCTCTCGTGTCTTAAGTTTCAGTGCAGACACTCCTAATTGGTATCATTCAGAGCCCTTAAATGCCAAAGGCTGAAGGCGCTTCAGCTTTTCATGCCAAAGAAACCTCTCCCGCTGCGTTGCGTGGGTTGCCTTTGGAGGATTTGCTTCTCAACACCAACGAGCGTTTAGGAGCCCGTGTCAGGGTGCGACTGATGAGCAATTTTTGCAAAATGTCTTGGAGGTGCTGCTGACCTTCCCGGCCGTACCGTGGTGTCATGCTGCAAGGTTTCTCTCTTGGCAGAACCCCACGGCAGCACGCCGGTTATTTTGTCTTCTCCAAATGCCAGACCCCTGCTGCCAAAAAGAAGAATCATCTCCTTCGCCGTGATCCCCTTTCCCCTTGCTCAGGTTTCCGCGAGACAAACACCTTCTGTTTCTTTACTTGGTGGCAATGTTTTTTCCTCTCGCAAATCCAGAGGATTTAGTCACCGGAGTTTGGTGCCAGGTCGTGGTCTCATGTCCTCGGCTTTAACCTTAACCTTCACCCTGTTCCCTCCTCAGCGTCGTCTGGCCTTTTGATGGCTTGAAACCAGGGCTGCCTGGGTAGCAAAGCCCCTTTTTTCCAGTGGTGAACCCTCCTATGATTCCCTTTTTAGCACCATTGCAAGCCCCTTCTCCATCGGCCCGTGGTCTTTCCTTGGTGTTAGAGCTCACGGAGGCCCCTCTGAATTTCATGTGTTGTTTGTGTGTCCTTAACTCCTTAATTTTCAGGCTTTGGAAAGGAAGCTGCCAGCTTGTGTGACTTGCAGACAGACCTCCCAACAAAGATACTGCGTCCTGGTCCTTAGGGTTCAAGAACTGGCATCTACTTCTCCAAGCCTCTAAGTGAGTTTTCATTTTTTGTTCCAGCCCATGTTCTCAGCATTTCTGGGCTGGGAAATACCACTTGGCAGACGCTAAGCCCAGAATGCTCCTTCCTAGTTACACGTCTGCCCCAGTCTGGGTCGTAACCCCCTGGAAATGTCTCACTTGTCCTTGTTAATGGTGTTGAGAGTTTAGGCATCTGACTCAGAGACATCTGAGACAGATCAGGTGAATGGCACCGTCAAAATCTATTTTCTCTCTGTTGACTGTTAAAAAAAAGTGCTGGGTGGCTGATTCAGGGAGAGATCAACAGTATCAGATGCCTTTCAATGACTTTGCGCTGCTTTAAGCCAGAGTTATTTGGTGAAAACGAGACTTCCAGGGATATATCTATGGGAGTGGTCTGCATTTTAACACTTATTAGTCTGGTTTAAGGAAAACTTCTTGCAGAGCTTTAAAAAAATCCCCTTCAGCAAGAGGAAACAAATTTCACTTTCAAATCTATGCCTTGTTGCTACGAGGGAAGTGGGAGAGCTGCATGTCTTTAAAGCAAGCTGATATATACTAGAAGAGGTGAAGCTCATGAACTGGCTTTTGTTTTCGTTTTTAAATAACCCGAAGGGATGAGAAATCCTGGCTGCAGGCTCTCACTTGGTCCTGATGAGGAGCAGCGACGGAAAGGAAGGAGAAAAGCACAAGCTTCTTTCAAGTTTCTCTTTATTTTAGAGCAATGCAAACCAGAAATCGATGCCGTCACCCTTTGGAGAGGGAAGATTTCGGCACAAACGGGAGCTCCTTGGGATCACCACGCGTGCGAAATGCTCGGTGCTTTCCACACCGCTGCCTACAGACGCTGAGCCCGCAGGGTCCTCGCTCTCAGACCCTGCTACCCTGTGCTCTGAACAACCCGTGGGAGATGGTGGCACCTCCGGAGGGTGGCTCGATGTCACCAGCTCTGTTTCTGTTCCTCCTCTGGAGGACCCTGTTCCTGCGATGACTATATAGGGATCCTCCAGCCCTCCCTCCCACCTCGGCATTTAAACCAGCTAAAATTAGGCGGTGGGAAGGTCCCCTCCCCACTGCCAGCACAGCTGTCGTGCCCGTGACAGCTCTTCCAGCTCGGTGCAGACACACAAAGCCTCCAGCGAGTCTCGGTGCCTGTTTCCCAGGGCACTGCAGTCCCAGGACCTGCCAAAATCTCCAGACAACCCCCCACCTACGCAACCATTGCCGCCCGTGTGTCCTGGGAGCAAAACAGCCCTGGTTAGGCCAACTTCAGCACTACAGAAAATTAACTGCAGGTCTTGGTAAGTCATTTTTTTCCCCCCCCTGCAAGTGCTGGAGAGTCGGGGGAAGCATAATTTGTGGGTATCCTATTGCTGGATGCCGGTCTGGCTGCGTGGGCTCTTTCGTCAAGGGCTGGGAGATGCATTTAGAAAGCAGAAGAAACGGGATACGTTCGTGAGAGCTGGAAGAAGCCTAGAACAAAATAATCTTTTATTCCTGTATATGAATCTGATTTTACTGAAAAACAGGAAAAGGATTAAAAGGAGGAATCATATTACATTTTTTTTTTCCTTTTAGGAAAATATTGTACAGAAATATTAGTGCCCTTTCCCTTGCTCTGTTTATCTGTTTCTGTACAAATTTAGGTCCTCATAACAGTGTTTATCTACCCTGGCTCCTAATAGCACCTACAGTTTAGGAAAGATCTTAACATAGCACATGAGAATCATTCAATAATTTCCTTTCCAATATGATCCGATGCCTTTTCCCTCCCTGGTCTTCGACTGGTCCTTTTTGCCTTTCCACAGCTGCAGCTCAGCTCTCCCCTGCAAGGCTTAGCGTGTTCAGGACATCGGCAGGATTATGAACCCAAAAATTAAATTATAATGCCTTCCCTGTCCAGTTGGAGTGATTTAGGAAGAAAAATTCTGTGATGGAGCCTGCCTTCTCTGGTGTGTTGATAAAGGAGCAAGCAGAGGGCACAAAATCTGCGTCCTTTCACCCAGCCTACACAATCTCCCATGGCAATTTAATCCTTGGGTTTTTAATTAATAAGGAGAATCAGTTCAAAACATTAGCGCGGACTAGAAATCACCGCCTATACAGGGATGAGAAACAGCAGGGACGCAGCAGAGGAGGGAAGCTTTTAGTAAAATATTCAGCTTAAATTAAGTGCTGCTTTTTTGGCCAGAAGAGGCGGTAGCACCACATTTCCCACGTATGGGGCTGCGTCTCAAGGTGTCAATAGCAGTGATAAACGTTATTATTAAATAATTTGAGGCGTAGAGGGGGATTTAAGCTCATGCTGCTTCAAACAACTAAAATTAGGGGTCTAATCTATTTGCCCAGGACCCCTTCTGTGATCAGTCGGGTGATAGATGTCGATGGAGGTTCATCACACCTACAGTAGCTCCCTCTTTCCTACCATTCATCCAGATGTAGACCAGAAAACATCCCCAGTAACAACGTGTAATAATTGAGAAAAATGGGGAAAAAAGCCTCTGTGACTCCATGGATTTCTCCCTTATTGCGTTTATTCACGTGGGCAAAAATATTGCGGGCATCGGCAGCTGAATTTCCCAGAAAACGCGTTTTTTCCTCCATGCCGCGTCACTCGAAAGGCCTGGTTTTCCCTGGACGTGATATTTTAACATTGTTCCCTCTCGTCCCACCAGGTCGACAAAGCTCTCAGAGGTGGTTCCAGTTACGAAGCCCACGTGATGATGGAGTCAGGTATGTGAAAACATATTTATTAACAAAGCGTGTGCCGAGTCGCGGCTCCTTAGCACCCAAAACCGAGCTTTGCCGTGCCTGAGGGCGTTCAGTCCTTGCTCTGCTTGCTTGGGCTGGTTTCCTGATGTTTCCCTAAGCCAGCTTTTCTAATCCGATGCTCTTCTTGGCTGTCAATGAGCTCTGGTCATTCAAGAAAGTAGTATTAATGTTTAACTCCAGAGTTAGTAAACTCCAGTTTAACTCTAGGCTAGGGAGCCACCAGTGCGAAAAAACATTTACCTATTTCCCCCCTCCCCCCTTTATTTCTTCTTTTTAAGGGAAAAGGAATGCAGATCTTGGTAAGTGATTGTTTTTTTTCCTTCTTCCATCAAAATGAGTCGCATTAATACACATCTCCTATGGTCTTTCTTGGCTGGGTGCATGGCTTGCTTATACCATCAAATATTCTAGACCGTATCAAACCTCTGTAATTTTGGGAACGTTATGGTCAACGAGGGGAAAAAAGTCAGTATATAATAATTTTTTAAGACAATTCCTATAGTGCAAATTAAAAAAGCTACAGAAGGACTCACTGGGGGCTAAATTCTCCCCCTCTCTCTCTCTTTTAGAAGAATGGGATGCAAAAATCAGTAAGTTGTTTAGGTTTTTTGGGGTTTGTTTTCTTTTCCCTCCTCCCCCTGATGGTAAAACCTTGGTGCGAAAGGCTTGAACTAATATTCCTTTATTTTAAGGGAGGTTAGCAGAAGAATTTGGTAAGTCGTTGACCTCCCTCACGCATGCCGAAGTCTGAATGCACGTGTTTCTGCGGCTGTAGCATTAGCAATGACCGACGTGTCGATATATAATTTCTCTCTATTTCGTTTAGAAGAAAGCGACACAGAACTTGGTAAGTGTGGCGTCGTTTGGGGGCTGGGGGGTTCTTTTTGCTGCCACTGAAGATGGGAAAAGTCCCTTTGTATGGGCTTCTTAAGCCAGAAATGATCCTCCACACCTTAAATTTCTACCGAGATACAGTCAAGACACACAACGCAAGGTTCTCCTTAAGAGAACCCACCAGCGCAATATAACCTGAAGGCTCAGATTATATTTTTAGGGGATCTGAAGCATCCCCTAAGGGGATCGTTAGACCCAGCGCAACATAATCTACCTCCGTTACACCGGGCATCTCGCTTTGGAGGAGACGTGCTGTCTCCCCGCGACCCAGCGGCATTCCCCGATCTCTTCTTCGGGCTCTTGCTTGCTCGTAGAAGCATGTCGGAGGCGGGGAGCTCTCGGGACTAACCCATATTTATTTCTCTGTTATTTTTAGAGGAATGTGACACGGAAAACGGTAAGTGTCCTTTTGAGACTTAAAAAGTTCTCTTGAATAATAATAGTATCACTCAAAGCCACACAGCCTCAATCACACATCGCTGGAATAAAATATTTCCTACGCTACGTAACTTTTTACCTTTGAATAAATACTTTTCTCCGTGTTTGGGAATTTTTACTCGCGATGCTCGGCGAGTCCCGTTCCGGCTGCAAAGGCCTGCTTCGGGCAGGGCTGCTGATAGCAAGCTGCAGCTTGGGCGTGTTCATTCATTTCAGCTTCAGAAAGTGCAAAAGCGGATAGGTCTGATGAAATAAAACTAATTGGAAATGCCCTGGAATAAAGAGAATAAGTCCAGATAGAATAGAGATTATTTTGTGTCTCTAAGAACAAAATAAATACGTGGAAGTGGTGAAAAATAACTTAAAGCCATTTCCTTTCTCTCTCTCTTTTTTTTTTTTTTGTTTGGGGGGGCGGCAAAACACAGAAATAGGTAAGTATCACTTTCTTATCTTTGTCAAATTGATTCTGATAAGGAAATCTCTCGTTCGCTGAACCCTGCGTGAAAACCCAGGATCCCGCTTAACGTCCGCGCAGCGGGTGGGAGACACGGTCCCGTCCGCTCCGGGCTCTGCCCTTGACCCTACGTGGTTATTTCAATGCCAAATCTGTAAACGGCAGGCTCGGAGAACAGAAAGCAGCCCTTTAACACGTATTCTGATTTATTTCTCTGGTTTAAGGTGAACTTACAGCAGAGATCGGTAAGTCGTGTCTCTACGTCCCATCCGATATATTTCGGTAGAGCTCTGAGTCGTGTTTTAGCTGATTTGCCTGGGGTTTATTCCTTTTCTCTTGCCTATTTTTAAAAAGCCGGAGGTATATTCATTTTTAATAAGAACTAATATGTACAAAAAACCCGGCAGCGCAGAGAACGGGGAGCTCGCAGGCTGCTCTGGCTAGAAAGGTAATAAAAAAGAGAATAAAGGGAATTTTTCAGCCAAAGCCGTGTATGAATGTAATTGGTGTGAAGCCCTGAGAGGCAGGACGGAGCCTTTTGGGGGGATTCAGGGCCGTTAAGACGCAGAACTTAAGACTTAATCCCCCTCAACAGATACTCCCAATTTTGCAAAAATTCCTTTTCCCGTTCCGATTGTCCCATCTTTCGCGGTAGATGTTGCGAACGGGCGAGATGTGTCGAGCGTTAGATGCAGAATAGCTGTATTTTCCAAGCAAAGGAAGGACCAGGTAGGGTGTGGTGCATCCCTGGAGGGCCTTGAGAAAACCGGTGGTGATTTTTCTCTTTTTCTTTTAATTCAGACAGTCTGACTGCGGAGCTGGGTAAGTGGTTTCCTTCCATTTTGTCTTTATTTCGCTGTGGGTTTTTAGGGGGGAAGAGGTGGTTATTCCGTCCCCCCGCAAGCATAAAACCCACATACATCCAATCTGGCCTAGAAATAAAGTAAATTAATTTTTAAAAAGTCAGTTAATTAAAACTAATTTTTTAAAAAAGTGGCATTTCAAATGATAATCACCCGTCAAATCAAAATTTGGAGGCAGAGGATGACGTGAGGTTCACGAGCGTGACCGAGAGCTGGCGAGCACGTCTTGACCGTCGATATTTTCTCTTTATTTTCTCTTTTAGAGGAACGTGATAGAAAAATCAGTGAGTGTCGTTTTTCCTTTGCTGGTGGGAGGAAAAGCCTCGGCGATGCCCCATCGCCTCGCGGGCGGCTGCGTGGTTTGGATCCGGTTATTTAAATGATTTTTATTTTTTTTTTTAATATGTGGGAGGTTTTGGGTTTGCGGTGATATTATACCTTGACCCTGGGGAAAGTCAAAGGTGACGCAAGCCGCAGCATCGGGTTGTGTTTGCAGAGAAATAAAGGTCGATTTAAAGCTCATATTTCATTTGTTTCCTTTGGTTTAAGGCAAGCTCACATCAGACCTGGGTAAGAAGTTTTTATTCCCTTAAAATTAAAGTTATCTGTCAAAAGTGCCGCGTATAAAACCCAAAATCTTTAAAATGGAAGATTTTGTGTTTTCGTCTGCGTTAGGAATGGGTGGCTGATGGGGGATTTCTTCCTTAGCAAAGCTTATTTTAAAAATATTTTAGGGGAATTTGTCTGTGGTATAAAACTTACGTCGGGTTTGAGTTTTACGGCGTGAAGAGCGCGCCGCGGGAGG
Source organism: Phalacrocorax aristotelis (assembly GCF_949628215.1). NCBI lineage: Eukaryota > Metazoa > Chordata > Aves > Suliformes > Phalacrocoracidae > Phalacrocorax > Phalacrocorax aristotelis. Next base: position 202,535 of record NC_134306.1, on the reverse strand, counting down.
GGCCGGGTGCAGGAGTTACTCTGCGTTTCTCCGTATTTAATTGATTCTCCCTTTTTTTGTTTTTTTTTTTTTTTTTTTAGGCGAATGCGACGCAAAGATCAGTAAGTGCAATTCCGTTTCGGACGGGTGCCGTGGAGCACGCGGGCCTGCTCTTTTACCTTTGACAACGGGAGCGGGGAGGGGGTTTCCTGCTTGAAAAACCTTTAGGATTTCTTTTGGTAAATTGAGTAACGTTCATAACAGTGTAATTTCAAAGTATAATTATCCATATAAAGGCAATATTGGGGGGGGAAAAAGCAATATTCCTGATCTAAGAGCTCTGGGGACGCTATAGACGCAATGAACTGAAAAGAAATACATATTTAATACTCATTTCCTTCCTTTTTCTTTTTTTTCTCCGCTCCTTTGCAGAGGAACGCGATAGAAAAATCAGTAAGTGTCATTCTTCATTGTGCTTTTGGGGTAAAACCCCCTTGTTTTGGGGGAGGGGGAGCCTCTCTAATGCCCTGTCCTTGAAAAGCAGCGAATAAGAACATGTTTTTACCCCCAAGTTTCAGCCCTGGCTTCTGCATTTCCCACAGAAAAAAACATCCAAATAAATACAAATATTCTTTTTTCCCTTTGCAGCCAAACTCGCAGCAGAAATACGTAAGTTTGGGGGGTTTATTTTGAACCAAAACCGATACTTTTAGGCTTAGAAACGTCTTTTCTAGGGTCAAAGGGTTGTAGGGCCTGATTTAGGAGACGTGGGAGTATTGGGTTGATGGTTGGCCTTGATGATCCTCGAGGTCTTTTCCAACCTTAATGATTCAGTGATTCTATAATTAATACCTTTTTTTTTTCCTTATTTCAAAGGTAGACTCACCGCGCTGCTTGGTAAGTCCAATTTTTGTACAGAACCTCCCGTGAGGATTGTTTTAATTAAATCTTTGCGGGATTTTATGCGTTTAGTTGGAGGAACCTCTGGAGGTCCTTGGTGCAACCTCCTGGCCCTCACCAGGGCTCGTGCCGAGGCGGGGCCGCGTCCCTCGGGGCCGACCGCCGCCGGATAACACCGTGAGCTCAACGTGCAGATTTTTTTAGGGTTCTTGAATAAAATATAATTAGAAAAATAAGCAAAACCCAGCTTTGCAGCAGAAAGTCTTTGAGCTTTGGCTGGGGGAAGAGGGAAGTGCTGCGTGAAAAAGAAAACCCAACCAGTAAGATGCTGGATTTTACTCTTTTTCTCTCTTTTTTTTCATCCAGGGGACCGAGACTCAAGGCTTCGTAAGTGACGTTCTCCTCCTGACACCTAAAAATCTTGGTCTAAAGGTGGATCTTCCTCAGTGGCTGGTGTGTTGCCAAAAGTCTCTCTCCTCCCGGGCACCGGTTTGCTCAGTTTTCCTGCATTTCTGAACTCAGCCCCTTACATCGCTCCTACATGGGTGTATTACCAGAACCAGTGGTTTGCCTCGCTCTTAGATTGTAATCGGTTATAATCGCTGTTATGTTACAATCGCTATTTGCTGTCATATTATTTTAGTGAAAATAATAGCGATTATTTTTGCCTCCACGTTGTGTTATTTTCGCCATTATTTTTGCCTCCACGTTGTGTTATTTTCGCCATTATTTTTGCCTCCACGTTGTGTTATTTTCGCCATTATTTTTGCCTCCACGTTGTGTTATTTTCGCCATTATTTGCTACCATTTTCTCTACCATATTGTATTCTTTTCACTATTATTTTCGCCCCGTGTTATAATATTTTCGCTATTGTTTTTGCTACTATATTAATTACTTTCGCTACTATATTATTTTCGCTATTTTTGCTACTGTATTTTATTATTTTCACTACTGTAATTTACTGTTTTTGCTATTTTATATTTGATATCATATTATTTTTGCTATTTATATTTTGTATTTTATACTATCAAGCTGCACATTTTTACTACCTCTTCCATACTATTATACCACACATCATATCATTTTCTAAAATACCATGTAAGCTTAAACCAGAGAATTATTTACGCCGTGTCCAGAGAGGGGAGAGAAACATCTCATTTAAAAGAAACTTCTGTTTCTCTCTCTTTTTAGGGAAACTCACTGCAGAACTTGGTAAGGATTTTTCTTTCCTGTATTACGCGAGGGAAAAGGGCAACCGGAGGTGCTGAAAACTGATCGCTCTATATTATTCTTTATTTTTGTTTTAGCAAAGTGTGATGCAACGATTAGTAAGTGCCATTTCCTCCTCGTACGCCTCAGGGTGGTTTGGTTGGTGTTTCAGTGTTGAGGGGATGCTGGAATTTCTTAATTATACTAAATTTGCGTGGTGAAAAGAAACAATCCTTTGGATTTTGAGGGCTGGGGGAGGCTGAAGCTGAAGTTTAAGGGGAAAAAGGAAGATATGATGGGGGGGAAACTCCCGCGGGCAGAGCTGAGATGGGCTGGAGAGGCGAAGGTTAGACTCGTGCTGCGGCGTTTGGGAAATCTGACAGGAGCTAATGCTATTTTCTGTTTTAAGGAATATTTACGGTGGAGCTCGGTAAGTCGGTTTCCTTCCTTTTGCGTTTTTTATCAATTTTTAAAATTCTTAAATTGAAAAAAAAATTACAAAAAAATTATCACACTACAAACAAATTGTTAAATTGCATTTAGAAAAATGCAATTCTAAAACCAAAACCCGAACATTATTTCTGCCTGTTTCCCTGCGTTTCATCTGCCTGGTGAAAAACAGCATCTAGCAGTAGAGAAATTTAAAACCCCAAAACGATTAGAAATAGGCTAGAACAGAAATTGTCCTGGATTCCAAAGTCTGCAAACAGAGATAAAGATGTAACATGCAAAAGGCAGAAACCATGAGAAATCTGCTGGAGGGCAGGAAGGCTCTGCAGAGGGACCTGGACAGGCTGGATCGAGGGGCCAAGGTCAACTGGATGAGGGTGAACGGGGCCGAGGTCAACTGGATGAGGGTGAACGGGGCTCAGTGTTGGGTCTTGCCCTTGGGTCACACCAACCCCACACAACGCCCCAGGCCTGGGGCAGAGGGGCTGGGAAGTGCCCGGCGGAGAAGGCCCTGGGGGTGCTGGCTGACAGCCGGCTGGGCATGAGCCAGCAGTGCCCAGGTGGCCAAGGAGGCCACCAGCCCCCGGGCTTGTGTCAGCGCTGGTGTGGCCAGCAGGAGCCGGGCAGGGATGGGGCCCCTGTGCTCGGCCCTGGGGAGGCCCCACCTCGAGTGCTGGGCTCAGGTTTGGGCCCCTCGGGACAAGAAGGGCCTTGAGGGGCTGGAGCGTGTCCAGAGAAGGGCAGCGGGGCTGGGGCAGGGTCTGGAGCACAAGTGTGCTGGGGGGCGGCTGGGGGGGCTGGGGGGGTTTAGCCTGGAGAAGGGGAGGCTGAGGGGAGCCCTTCTCGCTCTCTGCAGCTGCCTGAGAGGGGCTGGAGTGAGGGGGGGGTCGGTCTCTGCTCCCAAGTCACCAGTGACGGGACGAGAGGGAACGGCCTCAAGCTGTGTCAGGGGAGGTTTAGGTTGGAGATTGGGAACAATTTCTTCACCAAAAGTGTTGTCAGGCCCTGGCAGAGGCTGCCCCGAGAGGTGGGGGAGTCACCGTCCCTGGGGGGGTTCAAACACCGCGCAGACGCGGCACTTGACATGGTTGAGGAGGCCTTGGAGGGGTTGGGTTGAGGTTGGACTTGATGATCCTCGAGGTCTTTCCCAACCTTATGATTCAGTGATTCCATGATTCTGAATAACTGACCTTGGTTTTTTTCTCATATTTTTAGGAGAGCGGCACACAAAAATAGGTAGGTTTTATGTTCCTCTGCCCAGTAAATCTCTGGAGGAGTTTCTGAGGAGGAAATGAGACCCAGAAACCATCGTCCATTGCCTCTAGATTTACAGAAAAATAAAAAATACTGGCCTTAAAACTAACTTTTAATTTTTTTCCCCTCTTTTTTTTTCAGGTGAACTTACTGCGGACGTCGGTAAGTCATTTTCCCATTGATTTAGGTGGAAACGCAGTGTGAGCGCAGGCACAGAGTGATGGAATAACAACTTATTCCTGTTTATTTTTAGGGGACTGCAATAGAAAACTTCGTAAGTGCCTTTTTGTTTTTCATTGTGAGAATTAACCCTGCGAATTTTGTCATCTATTATGTCATCAAGAAAAGAGGAATGTTGTGAAATCCCTGTTTTGTTCTTTTTTTTCCCTCTGTTTTAAGGGAAACACGCGGCAGAACTTGGTAAGGAATTTCCCTGCTTTGCTCAAAATTAATTTCTTTTTTTTTTGCTGTTATCTGCATACCTGAGGGTTTTTTTAAGGGGGGAGGGAATTTCTATTTAAATCAAGGTGAGTAGTGTGTGTGCAAGAGCAAAGATAAATATATGATGTAATGTGTATTATTATAATAGATCAGATAGATGAGGGTAAAAGATGAGGGTAAAAGATGAGGGTAAAAGATGAGGGTAAAAGATGAGGGTAAAAGATGAGGGTAAAAGATGAGGGTAAAAGATGAGGGTAAAAGATGAGGGTAAAAGATGAGGGTAAAAGATGAGGGTAAAAGATGAGGGTAAAAGATGAGGGTAAAAGATGAGGGTAAAAGATGAGGGTAAAAGATGAGGGTAAAAGATGAGGGTAAAAGATGAGGGTAAAAGATGAGGGTAAAAGATGAGGGTAAAAGATGAGGGTAAAAGATGAGGGTAAAAGATGAGGGTAAAAGATGAGGGTAAAAGATGAGGGTAAAAGATGAGGGTAAAAGATGAGGGTAAAAGATGAGGGTAAAAGATGAGGGTAAAAGATGAGGGTAAAAGATGAGGGTAAAAGATGAGGGTAAAAGATGAGGGTAAAAGATGAGGGTAAAAGATGAGGGTAAAAGATGAGGGTAAAAGATGAGGGTAAAAGATGAGGGTAAAAGATGAGGGTAAAAGATGAGGGTAAAAGATGAGGGTAAAAGATGAGGGTAAAAGATGAGGGTAAAAGATGAGGGTAAAAGATGAGGGTAAAAGATGAGGGTAAAAGATGAGGGTAAAAGATGAGGGTAAAAGATGAGGGTAAAAGATGAGGGTAAAAGATGAGGGTAAAAGATGAGGGTAAAAGATGAGGGTAAAAGATGAGGGTAAAAGATGAGGGTAAAAGATGAGGGTAAAAGATGAGGGTAAAAGATGAGGGTAAAAGATGAGGGTAAAAGATGAGGGTAAAAGATGAGGGTAAAAGATGAGGGTAAAAGATGAGGGTAAAAGATGAGGGTAAAAGATGAGGGTAAAAGATGAGGGTAAAAGATGAGGGTAAAAGATGAGGGTAAAAGATGAGGGTAAAAGATGAGGGTAAAAGATGAGGGTAAAAGATGAGGGTAAAAGATGAGGGTAAAAGATGAGGGTAAAAGATGAGGGTAAAAGATGAGGGTATTAGATTATCTGACAGATTTTCTTTATCAGATAATATGTATATGTATAATATAGTATTTATATAATATATATTCCCCAAAACAGAATTTCCAAGCGACATTATAGATACGAAACCAGTTCCAGAACAAACCCTTGGCAGAGCTTGACTTCAGCGCTTGCGGAACGCAACTATGGGCTAATTTACTCTCATTCCTTTATCATTTTTCAGAGGAACGGGACACGAAGATCCGTAAGTACCAGCCGGCGTTGGAGCCACCTGGCCGGGCTCGGCGCCATCCCGGCGGCTCCTTTGCTATTTTTGCGGATGAGCTCAGAAGCGACGCGAGCTCGTAACTGCCCAGGAGGCAGGGCCTAAATCTGAACTACCGGGTGCAGAAAGCCACCGCCGACGCTGCGGAGCAGAAAAACCCGAGTGACGATCGATATTTGCCCTTTTTTATTTTCTGCCGAACGCGGCGTTTCCTTTCGCGGGGCTGCTTGAGCCTGTTTTTCACCTGCAAATATGAGTTTAGCCGAGGCTAGGTGTGTTTTTCGGCAGAAAGCAGTGGTGGTAGGAAAAAGAAGAAAATCATTGTAAAGACCCACGAAGCCGCGCTGATGACGGAGGGGCACAACGGGGCGGCAAAAGCGGCGGCTCCTGTTCTTTATTACCATGATTTTTGTTTCCCTTTTAGGGGAAAATGAAGCAGAGATAAGTAAGTGTCGTTTTCCTTCCGCTCGCGTCTTTTGGGCCATATTTAGAGATCACTAATACATACTAATATTTATAATTATATTAATATAGTTATATACTATATATAACTATATATAGTTATATATTTTATATAGTTAGATATTTATAAAATATATCGTTATATCATATCATATATCGTTATATCATATCACATATCGTTATATCGTTATATCATATCACATATCGTTATATCGTTATATCATATCACATCTCGTTATATCACATCACATCACATCACATCACATCACATCATATCATAATATCATAATTTATCATATCATAATATCATAATATATCATATCATAATATCATAATATATCATATCATATCATATCATAATATATCATATCATATCATATCATAATATCATATCATATCATATCATAATATCATATCATAATATCATATCATATCATAATATCATATCATATCATCATATCATATCATATCATCATATCATCTCATATCATATCATATCATCATATCATATCATATCATCATATCATCATATCATATCATCATATCATCATATCATATCATATCATATCATCATATCATATCATCATATCATATCATCATATCATATCATCATATCATATCATCATATCTCATATCATATCATCATATCTCATATCATATCATCATATCTCATATCATATCATCATATCTCATATCATATCATCATATCTCATATCATATCATCATATCTCATATCATATCATAATATCATATCATATCATATCATAATATATCATATCATATCATAATGTCATAACATAATGTCATAACATAATGTCATAACATAATGTCATAACATAATGTCATAACATAATGTCATAACATAATGTCATAACATAATGTCATAACATAATGTCATAACATAATGTCATAACATAATGTCATAACATAATGTCATAACATAATGTCATAACATAATGTCATAACATAATGTCATAACATAATGTCATAACATAATGTCATAACATAATGTCATAACATCATAATGTCATAACATCATAATGTCATAACATAATGTCATAACATAATGTCATAACATCATAATGTCATAACATCATAATGTCATAACATCATGTCATAACATCATAATGTCATAACATCATAATGTCATAACATCATAATGTCATAACATCATAATGTCATAACATCATAATGTCATAACATCATAATGTCATAACATCATAATGTCATATCAATAATATTAATATATTATAGTATTATATTTTTATACTCTGTAGTGTATTTGTGTTGTGTCTATATGTGTTGTGTGTGTATATATGTATTTATATAGTTATATCTAGTTATATATATTATATATAGTTATAGTTATATTAATAATATTAATAGATATATTTATATTGTATTTTTATATTCTATAGTGTATTTGTGTTGTGTCTATACATATATGTTGTGTGTATATATATTCATATTTATATACTTATATATCATTATACATTATATACTGTTACAGTTATATTAATATTATTTTTATATATTATATTTATATTATTTTATTTTTATATTCTATAGTGTATTTGTGTTGTGTCTATACATGTGTTGTGTGTATATATATTCATATTTATATATTTATATATCGTTATATATATTATATACAGTTACAGTTATATTAATAATGTTAATATATATTATATTTATATTATTGTATTTTTGTTTTCTATAGTGACTTTATGTGTTGTGTCTATATATTTTCAGTATCTATCACTTGTATATTATAGACACAGGATTATAACAGCAATAATAACTGATATAGTGTAAATATATAATTACAAATTGTAGACTACGTATCATTTCAGTGTTAAAACCCTCTGCTTCGACCTAACGTGTCTGTCTCGGCTTTCAGGGCGCCTCTCCCAGCTGCTCGGTAAGCGCGCTTCCCCCTCAATAAATGCGGCGTACGGGCAGCGCCGGGCGGTTTGGTGGCTGCTCCCCCCCCACACACCCCTTTTAGCAGAAACACGGCCCTGCCGAAGGCAGCTGTGACCTCCTAAAACAGAATTTGGAGGAAAATAACAGCCAGGAGAGGCCGAGGCGCTTTAGCAAATTCCTGTAGGAAAAATGGTAATAATTTGTGTTCTTTTCTGTTTGCAGAGGAACGAGACGCGGAAGTTCGTAAGTCGGCGCGTCTCGGGAAGCGAATCCTCCGCGGGCAGCGGGAGCCCCTCAGATGGGTTGTGCCGCTCCCCACTTTCACCAAAGTCGTCTATTTGATTCAATTATTAATTCAAAAATGTATTTATACTCCACGGAATACATCAGGTATTTGAGGAAAACGTCCTGGAGGTGTGATTCTCTGTCCCGAATCACTGCAAGAGCTTCTGCTCGTTTTTAGTGTGGGAGGTTTTGTCGCGGCGGCGCGTGTTTTTCACGCCCTCCCGTGCAGCGACGCGCCAAAGCCTGGGAGCCGCGCCCGCGGCGCCGGGGGGGGCAGGAAGATGCGCAGGCGCGCGTGCCGTTCGCCTCGCTGGGCGGCGTCCGTGGGCGAATGCGAAATCGGGGAAAAGCGGGGGTTGAGTAATCTCTATCCCTTCTTTGTTTTCTTTCTAGGAAAACAGGACGCCGTCATCAGTAAGTGTTGTCCTTATTTCCTGAGAAATCTGAATTTTTTAAAAATTTTGAATTAAGTTTTTAAAGTTTGAATTACTTTAAAAATTGAGTAAAGTTTTAAAAATTTCAATTACATTTTAAACTGAGTTAAGTTTTAAAAAGTCGAATTAAGTAAGTTTTAAAATATTAAGTGTTTTAAAAATCGAATTAAGAAGGTGCTTTAAAAATCGAATTAAGAAGGTGCTTTAAAAATCGAATTAAAAAGGTGCTTTAAAAATCGAATTAAGAAGGTGCTTTAAAAATCGAATTAAGAAGGTGCTTTAAAAATCGAATTAAGAAGGTGCTTTAAAAATCGAATTAAAAAGGTGCTTTAAAAATCGAATAAGAAGGTGCTTTAAAAATCGAATTAAGAAGGTGCTTTAAAAATCGAATTAAGAAGGTGCTTTAAAAATCGAATTAAGAAGGTGCTTTAAAAATCGAATTAAGAAGGTGCTTTAAAAATCGAATTAAGAAGGTGCTTTAAAAATCGAATTAAGAAGGTGCTTTAAAAATCGAATTAAGAAGGTGCTTTAAAAATCGAATTAAGAAGGTGCTTTAAAAATCGAATTAAGAAGGTGCTTTAAAAATCGAATTAAGAAGGTGCTTTAAAAATCGAATTAAGAAGGTGGCTTAAAAATCGAATTAAGAAGGTGCTTTAAAAATATTACTTTAAAAAATTTTTAATTGAGTTTTTTAAAAAAATTACGAGGCACAAGAGTATCTGCCCATGTCAGAGGATTTTGTTACCTTCCGTTCCCCCCCCACATCCTCGTGAAGGAAATGTACTGAACAGAGCAAATTTTATCTTCTCCCTTTTAAGGCAAATTGACGGAAGAGCTTGGTGAGCCACTTTTATTCCTTTCACAAAACTGATCTGGGATTTTTTGGGGGGCGGATTTTCATGGGGTTTCTCATCATTTGGGTTGGCTGGTTGTATATAGCGTTTGAAGTTGGATAAAGGGCCGCTGCAGCTGACTTCTAAAAATAAAATAACAACAGGTAGCAGCGACACCCGGCAAAAAACAGCCACGGAATAGAAACGAGCGTTTCCCGATACAGAAATCTGCGGGGCGAAATGGGGGACAAAAGGAAAATCCGTGTTTCGCCTCTAATTTTCCTCTTTTCTTTTTGTTAGAGGAATTAAAGGATGGGAAAACTGGTAAGTGATATTTCCCTTCCCCTCTTAAAAAAATTTAGAAACATTATTTTATTCATATTTATTCATATAAATGGGGGGGGGGGGCCCGTATATATATAAAAATATCCACGCGTGTGTGTATATTTATTGTTTCTCTATATACACACATATTCTAGGTTAGACTCCACACTAAAAATCTCATTTAATTTGGGGACTGAAACACAAACTATGGGAGTCCTGAGTTTTTTTTAAACCGCCTCGTGCGCGGGAGGTCGCACGACGCCGGGCGGAGGGAGCGTGTCCCGGGCGGGCGGCGCCAAATTCATTCTTCCCGTTCCTTTTGCAGATGAATCTTCCGAGGAACTCGGTAAATCCTGGGGTTTTTTTCCCTTTTTAATTCGACAGAAGAGGGAGGGATCCAGTTTTGCGATATGAATCTTGTGACGAGCACGTTACGGTGACGGGGCTGGAGGTTTTTTTTTCTTTTTAAAAAAAGAATAAGGAAATGGTGGTGTTTAATGTAAGTTGCGAACTCATTTCAGACCATAGCAATGAACGCGAATAAAGCCTGGAAGAGGCTAAAACGCTGGAGGCTAATAAGAATTCTGATTTTTTCCCTCCCTCTTTTTTCTT